>NC_063067.1:6018017-6080517 GCF_018812025.1 Megalobrama amblycephala | reverse complement strand
GTTCATGAAAGCTCAGACTTCTTTCACTTGACCGTTTTGACGTCACATAAAAACCATCAAAATGGCAGCGCTTCTGCGTTTAAAGGTTGTTAGCATCCTCTACATATTTCTGTTTGACATTTCCAACTATTGATGATGAAGATTGGCAGCAAAGTCAGATCCATTTTGGCATTATGAACATCACAATCGGTATCATTTTACAGTAAATCCCCATTAGTTAATGTCTAACCAAACATGAACTAACAATGATCAGTTATGTTAACTGATGTAGTTAACTAATGTTAAAAAAAAAAAAATCTCTGCGTACCTCTTGATTGTAATAAGTGTATATGAACGAATTAATACTCAAGAAAATCAAGAAGTGCTCGACGAATAAATGTGGGAGAACACAAAAGAGTTTAAGAAGTATAAAAAGGCGAAGAGCAACTGGAAGTGGTTGTTTCGGCCAAGACTGGGAGCCTGTGTCGCCTCTAGCGCTCATAACGTTACGCTAACAAGACCGATAAAAGAACATTGAGTTTTATTAGTTCTGCTGTAGAAGAAACAAAGAAAAACATCCCCAGACAGCACTGGCACGAGAAGACACGGGCCCAGAGCGAGAGAAGGAGCGTTTTCTTCTGCTCCTAATGCCGTTATTTTATCCAGATGATGCAGCCTCTCTCTGAGATGAACGCCTCATTTACTCAGATGATTCAGCTGTAATCAGAAACATCCAGCGCAGCTCAATCAAAGCCTGTGGAGAGCAGGAGAAGCTGATGATATATTGATCCCCAATTCGGAGAGAACAGACCAGCGGAGACGTGATCCTGAAAGACTTCCTCCTGTTGGAGCCCCGTGAGGTCTAGAATGTTCCAGCAGACGCACATTCACTCCATGTGTGTCCGGCACAATCCATTCGGAGAGCTCATCTTCCCTTTCTCTTATTCTCCTCTCATGTCTGCCCGCTTCCCCCATTTTCTCACTTCTCTATATACTTTGGTCTTAAACCTTGTTTAGTCGACTATTAGGGGGCAGCCCTACATTTTTCTGACCCCAATTGGCAGATTTTTCTGTTGTTTAAGGCACTTTTCAGAAAACATTACTTTTCTTAAAGGGATGGTTGATTATGATTTCACTTTTTAAACTTTAGTTAGTGTGTAATGTTGCTGTTTGAGCATAAACAACATCTGCAAAGTTACGACTCTCAAAGTTCAATGCAAAAGGAGATATTTTCTTTTACAGTAACTGCTTTTTAAGAACTACAACAAACGGCTGGTAGGGACTACAACTAGGTTCCTCTTGGGTTGGTGACATCACAAACCCTAAAATTTACATAAACCCCGCCCCCGAGAACACACAACAAAGGGGGTGAGGCCATGTTGGGCTGCTTTAGAGAAGAGGAAGAGTTGTTGTAGTAGAGTGTTGTTGACGTCATTTTACGCTGGACTGCTTCACAAACGAGGGTCAATTCAACGCTGGATTTGCACAAAAGATTAACATGACGGCACATGCTAGTGGATGAGTTGAATCAACTCCACAGCAACTACATAAATTTATCCACTAACCATTCAGAAACGTCCAGTTTCTTTCTAAAAGTTGTAACTTCTTCCTGAGTCTCTCCATCAGTGTCGACTCCGGTTTGAACAATGTAAGGCTGAACACCGTTACTGACAATCCTCATTTTGGCTGCGTGAGATTCTCCAGCTTTGTTGTTGTTGAGCTGTTAAAGCTCCGCCCTGTTCTGGAAAGGGGGCGGGGAGCAGGAGCTCATTTGCATTTAAAGGGACACACACAAAAACTGCATGTTTTTGTTCACACCGAAATAGGGGCAAATTTGACAAGCTATAATAAATGATCTGTGGGGTATTTTGAGCTGAAACTTCACAGACACATTCTGGGACACCAGACTTAGATCTTGTGAAAATTTATCTCGATTAAAGAATGTTTAGTTAATTGTACTGGAAAACAAGACAAAAATACTGAGGAAGAACATCATTTTTTTCAGTATTCCTTGAATGCAATGTAATTCGCTTTGGATAAAAGCCTTTGCCAAATGTGTAAATGCAGATGTAATCATTTCAGATTATAGAGGAGTGGTTGTGCAACTGTTTAATATCAAAAACTTCATAATTGGACTCATATGCTGCTTTAGAAAATAAAGTGCATTTCTCTGGTAAATATTATGGTGAGTGAAGCAAAATTAGCAGTCACACTTTATTTTACAGCATGTGTAATATACGCGTTAGCATATATTAATATGTTATATATTAATAGCTAATATAATGTTAACATATGAGACCTTATTGTAAAGTGTGTTAAAAGGTCCTCCATTTTGTGTACATTCCTATAAAAAAGAAGTGAGCTGATAGTTTAAGCCCAGACAAATCTCTCATATTTGCGGTCAATCACCCCTTTTACCTTTTTATAATTTCACATTCATCCTCCCCTCCTGGTTTGAATCATGGTAAATTGAACTAATCCTGTGCATGTGTATTTGCTCAAACTACCCAGCGTTCATTCCAAACTCTCTCTCTCTCTCTCTCTCTCTCTCTCATTACAGACATTGATGAATGCCGCATGAACAACGGAGGGTGTGACCATCTGTGTAGAAACACGGTGGGCAGCTTCGAATGCAGCTGCAAGAAAGGATACAAACTTCTGACCAAAGATGAGAGGACGTGCCTAGGTATACTAGACAAGGAAAATGATATGTCATTATGTTTGAAGAATAAACCTCACTAAATTAAATGTGAAGAGACAGTTCTCAGTGATACTGTGGGCAGATTGTTTGTGAACCTGCAGGGTTTATGAAGTTTATGAGCTGGTAGATAGTTTGGTCAGGAAAGCTTGGTGTTAATACAGGAGCAATCCCTCAGAGAACATTTAAGGTAATACTACTCTGCCAGTCTTCATAAACGCACTACTCCGATCCTGAGTCCCCTCGCTGGTCTTAAAATGTACCCATCGATCGACACTATTGCAAACACCCGGCCTGGGAACATTTCTGGAAAAGATGGTTTGATGTCTGTCTATTCTGCTGCTCAGTATAGCCTTCTGTTCATCTCATTACAGCATCAGTACCACCATTTCTAAGACGAACATAGTGCGCATTCTACAAGATAAGTCATTTGTCAGACGCTAGGCTCTGTTGTGCAACGAATCCTCCGCTATGGTCTTGTCAGTTATCTTGCCTTACTCTCGTGGCACGGGATCCCGTCACACCTCTAGTAATTATTATATATATTATTATTCTTATCATAGAAAATAAGTAGCATTTGAATATAGTAATTTAGGCTCTGTTGACAATTTTACCTCTAAATGAGAGACTTCCTAGTATAGTTTAGTTTATTGCATAAGTTCGGAGAGATTTTTCAAACTATCAGTATAGGCAGATATCGTTCTGAATAATCGACTATTGGTCTCTGTGATATATTGGTATATCTATAAATATAACTATTATATTTTAAAACAAATACCACTTGGTATTGTAATGCAATAAGATTCTATTAGTTAACATTGGTTAATGCATTTACTAACAGTGAGCAATACATTTGCTACAGTACTTATTAATCTTTGTTAACCTTAGTTAATACAAATGTAAATGATATTAACAGAAATGTGAAAGTGTATATATAAATAATTCCTACATGACCAGGACCATTAAGTAAAATCATACATTTTGATTCCATGTTGTCTGTCACTTAAAGTTGTAACATCTTCTTAAACAGAGCCGATGTCCTCTTCTCCCAGTTGTTCCTGTTTTTCAGACTGGGTGAGTGTGGGAACGGTCTGTGCTCAGCACTTTGACTGCCCGTGTGCGGGCGTCTGCGGGGCAGGGAGGGCATCTCCTCCTGTCGCTTAACATGCCCTAACCATTGTTGTAAGGAATGTCAAAATGTCCAGTGATAAAATAATCCATGACCTTTTGCCCTCATCTACAATAGCCTCCAGAACTGGGAGAACCAGAATTGTCTGGCATTTGCTGGTTTATATCACTACTTTATATCAGTACTTTAGCATGTCAAGTCACCTTTAAGTATATAGTGCTTCATACAATACATATTGTTTCAAATCAGCTTTACAGTAATGAACAGGAACATAACGATCAGTGATGCAAACAGAATTCAATTCTGCTGTAAAGCAGCTCTACAGAAGACAATAGTGCCATTATTCAGCTCAAGTGTTGATTAATTCAGTTCAATAACAGTGTGTTGAAAAAAAGATCAAATGTTGCAAAATTCATCAATTATGAAACACATTCAGCTATAAAGCAGCTCAAAGCAGACAATAGTGTCATCATTCATTTCAAGTTTAGTTCTCATCAAACTGAAAAGTATTATTGAATACTAAGAGCCAGATTTGCTAAACAGGGCAAATTAGCATGAAAGCGCAATTTCAAAAAAAGTGCCGATAGGAGTGGAAAGTTCTACGTGTGAACACAGATTCAGCTGGATCATTTCCATAATGACCAACGCAATCTACCAAGAGCAGTGCAAATTAGCGTCATGCTTTTTGGGGGCGGTAAATAATGGTGCAAATACAAGTAAATTGACTAGCGCAAACCTTAGTAAATCAATTTAAATACTTCCAAAAATGTTTGCGTCTGAAAGGGAAACTCCTACAAATGCATATGCAGGTCAGCCGCAAAAATAGCCCTGTCCACGCCTATTCAGCGCTATTTTTTATTTTATTTTTTTTTTATGGCAAAAGAGGGTTTGTGGTGACATAAGTGCTTAGTAAATCTGGCCCTAAAAAATACTGTCAGGATTTACTAAAGACACACAGTGAAAAATTAGCACTGAAAAGGCATAGACAGTAATTTTTGCGACTGACCTTATTAAATATGCATTTATAGAAGTTTCCCTTTCAGATGCAACATTTGAATCACGCAAGGTGATTTACTAAGGTTTGTGCTAGTCAATTTACTGGTATTTGCGCCATTATTTACTGCCCCAAAAAAGCATGATGCTCATCTCTGCTGCTCTTAGTAGATTGCATTGGTCATTATGGAAATTGACCATGACCTTTTGCCCTCATGTACAATAGCCTCCAGAACTGGGAGAACCAGAATTGTCTGGCATTTGCTGGTTTATATCAGCAGCTTATTTTTGCTCATACTTAGGGTTAGAAGTTTGTTCAAATCACTTACCTTAAGTACTTTAGCATGTCAAGTCACCTTTAAGTATATAGTGCTTCATACAATACATATTGTTTCAAATCAGCTTTACAGTAATGAACAGGAACATAACGATCAGTGATGCAAACAGAATTCAATTCTGCTGTAAAGCAGCTCTACAGAAGACAATAGTGCCATTATTCAGCTCAAGTGTTGATTAATTCAGTTCAATAAGAGTGTGTTGAAAAAAAGATCAAATGTTGCAAAATTCATCAATTATGAAACACATTCAGCTATAAAGCAGCTCAAAGCAGACAATAGTGTCATCATTCATTTCAAGTTTAGTTCTCATCAAACTGAAAAGTATTATTGAATACTAAGAGCCAGATTTGCTAAACAGGGCAAATTAGCTTGAAAGCGCAATTTCAAAAAAGTGCCGATAGGAGTGGAAAGTTCTACGTGTGAACACAGATTCAGCTGGATCATTTCCATAATGACCAACGCAATCTACCAAGAGCAGTGCAAATTAGCGTCATGCTTTTTGGGGGCGGTAAATAATGGTGCAAATACAAGTAAATTGACTAGCGCAAACCTTAGTAAATCAATTTAAATACTTCCAAAAATATTTGCGTCTGAAAGGGAAACTCCTACAAATGCATATGCAGGTCAGCCGCAAAAATAGCCCTGTCCACGCCTATTCAGCGCTTTTTTTTTTTTTTTTTTTTTTTTTTTATGGCAAAAGAGGGTTTGTGGTGACATAAGTGCTTAGTAAATCTGGCCCTAAAAAATACTGTCAGGATTTACTAAAGACACACAGTGAAAAATTAGCACTGAAAAGGCATAGACAGTAATTTTTGCGACTGACCTTATTAAATATGCATTTATAGAAGTTTCCCTTTCAGATGCAACATTTGAATCATGCAAGGTGATTTACTAAGGTTTGTGCTAGTCAATTTACTGGTATTTGCGCCATTATTTACTGCCCCAAAAAAGCATGATGCTAATTTCTGCTGCTCTTGGTAGATTGCATTGGTCATTATGGAAATTATCCAGTTTTATCTGTGTTCATTAATTTGGGCATCGTCAATAGATCACGCACAGCACTTGGCAGAAGTACCAAGCAAGTGTTTACAGAACAAACGTGCAAAGACTAAGTCAAATGCCCTTAACAAAAAAAGGTAAAACAATTATGTCGGACGATTTTAAAGTTGGAGGAGAAAATGAGATGGACTTTTTCAGTACTTCATCACGAGTGACCTTTCCAATGTGACTATGTAACACCTTTGAAGCTGCACTGAAACTGCAATTTGGACCTTCAACCCTTTGGTAACTGTTGAAGTCCACTATATGGTGAAAAATCCTGAAATTTCTTTTAAACTCAAGAAATAAAGACATGGACATCTTGGATGACATGGGGATGAGTAAATTATCAGGAAATTTTAATTCTGAAGTGAACTAATCCTTTAAGAATGTTTAGATATTTGTACTAGAAAACAAGGAAGAAAATCATGTTTTGCAGTGTAAAAGCTCTCGATGAATGGCAGAGCATGTATAGTTGGAAAAAGAAACAAGAAAATCCCTTTAGGCTGGGAGAATGTATAACCTGTTGTGCATTTTTCTTGCAAAATAATCATTCCATCAGCCCTTCAGCTACAAATCAGATTGCATAGCTGTCTATGTGTATCCTTCGTGAGGAAATGAGAGGCTGAGCCTCTGCCGCTGAGTGAATGCTGTGGGTGAAACGTGTAAACAGAATATCTGCTCTATCTCAGGATTAACAGCCTCAGTGTTCCCCTGCTGTCATCAACCTAAAGACCATCAGCGGGGACGGGACTTGTCCTTCAACACCTCTAAGAAAGGCTGGAGACATTCTTTTGGCCGCTTAAGAGGTTTCTGAAGTGTGTTTAGGGGGAGGTGTTATCAGATCCCCAGTGTTTTTGAGGTGGGAGTTTGCTGATAAAGCCCCTATCTGCGCTCTTTAAACAGACCAGCTGTCATTTTACTCTCACAATGCCATTGTTTCAAACTGTGAGATTAAGTGAGACCTGCATGCCTATGTCTATAGGGGTGAAAAAGTCAGAATATCTCACTCATTTTTCTTGGTTAGTGGTGCTTGCTGAGACTATTGCCATTGCTATTGCTCAAAACCGAACAGTGAAATTTACTAAATGAAATGAGTTCATTTCACTCAAATATTACTGAAAGTTCATCGCACTTAATAGAAAAAAGTTAATATGTATGATGCATGGATGCATTTTTTTGGGCTTCAAAATCGCACCTCTCCTCCCTTCACTGCCATTATAAAGCTTGGAAGAGCCAGGATATTTTTAGATATATCTCCAATTGTGTTTGTCTAAAAGAAGATATACATCTAGGATGGCTTGAGGGTGAGAAATTCATGGGATAATTTTTTAATTTTTGGGTGAACTAACCCTTTAAGAAAGCATCTGATCATAGCGATGTGGATGTTTGCACCAGATCTGCAGTTCGTTTCTCCAGTCAAGTCACGTCATGTATATTTATATAACATTTACTACAATGTATTGCTTAAACAAGTTATTTTTCTTACCCCATAAGCAGATATTTTTTCTTGTAAAGTCACTTAATTTTGATACATTTTTCAGAAAACAAACAATGTATCTTGTTAGATATTTGTACTGGAAAACAAGGCAAAAAACTGAGGAGGAAAATCATTTTTGGCATCATGGTGGTGGGTTTGTACAGGCAAGCACTCACATTTTCTTCAGAAAATCTTGTTAATATTTCCAGTATAACTAACCCCCCTCAATTTTGCCCTTTCTGTTTTTCATTTTTTTTCATGGTACCCACTTAGCACAGAGAGCTGAAATGCGGTGATAAAAGAATAAGAGAATGCGGCGCTGCGCGTACACACACCTGCTGTCAGACCTCACATACTAACGCCCAAACGCTCTAAAAATAAGATTTCTGGCATCTTAGCAACACAGCCTGACCTTCAAAAAGTTTTTATTTTTTACATTCAACACCTGTTGTTTTAAATCTGGTGCTCTGAAGCAGGTAAGATTATAATTGTGTAGTTGACAAATAACATGAACATTTCAATCACCAATCAGTTTTAGGTGCTATAACTGGTCACTATTTCTAGTCACTTTTTAATGACGCTACCAAAGTCTGGACACATGAAAAATGTTGTTTCAAATAGTTTTATATGAAGTATAGCATGTCACGCTAGCTATGTTTCCATCCACCTATTTTATGCACATTTTGGGATGCTGAATGGCCTACTGGGACCTGAAGAGCTGAAAATGCACCTCTTTTCTCTCTGTTTGAGGCTGTGCATTCTGTTTGGTTTTATATGACAGGTTGTTAGACCTTAGTCAGGGTAGATGCCATATTGAATTTTTTTTTTGTGGATGAAAATGAGGCTGTGAGGGGACAGGCTACAGTCTTTACAATGGCATGCACTGTGCATAAAGGTCATTTCCATTACTCAGGGCCAACTCAAAACTGTTTCATTTTTCAATGCATTTATGATTTATTTTTCTTTGAAACTAGAAGCTGGCACCATGTTTTAAGAAACTAATTCCTTTACCACAGCAGAAACTAATACAAGCCTAACTATTCTCAAGTTTACTGAACACAGGTAAACAATCTATCAGTCTATTATAAGCAAAAGGACAAATAAATATATTAATCAAAAATACAAATGAAATAAACCATTTTTTTTCATGTGGGTCTATATTATAGGCTACTACAGAAATGTAATAATGTAATAAATGCACAAAAAAAAATTTACTGTCTATTTACACTGAGTGTAAATAGCCTGTGTTGATGGCAAAAGCTATTTACACTAAGTCCACCCACCAATGCCACATTAAAAAAGCGCGCCAGTTAACGACTGCAGTGGCGTAGGCTTTAGAGAATATGGCGCGATCAACCCAAGTTCAAATCCACCTTTTGCCGAACTCGCTCTTCTCCTTTTTCCCATCACATATCAGATCGGAAAGGCATCATAAAATTATGAAAATATTTGAAAAATGGAAATAAAGTGCCTAACGAGTGTTCAATAATAAAGTATTTATCGAGTAGGGTTAGGGGTAGGGACGGCTTTATTGTCCCAAAAAGGTGGCATCCATTTAATAATTTTAATAAATATAATAATTTACACTCTGTTATTATTGCATCATGTTAGTTTACAACAATACTGAGGTGCAAACAATATCTGCCACTACTTATAACAAGTATAAATAGCATCTTAACAACTATTTGCACTTGTTGCAAAGAACTGCTGCTTTTATAGTGTAATTAGAATATATCAATATTGTCTCTTAGTGTAAATAACATCCATTGCTAAGAAAATATTCTATTTTTACTTAGTGCAAACAGCAGCCGCTGCCACAAATTAAATAACATATTCACTGTATGAATTCAGTCAAGACCATTGAATCATTCTCTCTTTTTCTTTTTTTGTTTGATTATCATCAATTACACAGATGGCAGCAGGTTTATTTGGCTGTTGTCACTTTAAGATCTAATGCGCAGATCCAATATACTGACACATCTGATTTTCTCCCAACTGTTTACATTCACTTAAGACATAACTGACTGTGTTTACGTAAATACTCACTGAGACTGGCATTTTGAGTGTGTAGAAGCACAATAAGACGAGAAAGAGAACTTAATTCAGCATTCGCACGCTGACTGATAGGCGATTTGCGTGAGTGTGTATGCACAGAAAGCAGTACTGACCCAGTCTGGCCAGTGACAATTCCATCAACGGTCCCCCAGCATCTTTCACTGAATCCCTAGACTCGAAACATTTTTTGAGTCGTAAATGCTTGAATCAGAGTAAAAATGCATCCGAGTCTGTGACAAATCTAAGTCCGTGAAAAGTTGTACTTGAGTCCGAGTCCCCCAACTCTACACGACTGTGTTCCCAAACATGAGCACAGCATTTATAGCATTTTGTTTGCACGCTCTGAAGGTGATGATACACGGGACAGCTTTTTGAGAAATTTTCCAGGCAATGTTGCCAAGCGATGTTGCTTGGGAACTTTCCCATTGAGAATGGGCATCAAATTTTGATCTAAAATATCCAGATAGAAATGTGTTGCCTGTTCTCCATGGGAAGGTGCCTAAGCAACATTGCTCGGCAACATTGCCTGGCAACATTGCTCAAATAGTTGCCCTGTGTATCATCACCTTAAGACGCAAGTCATTTATGATGTAGGAAAAAGAGCCACAGTGGTTTCCCCGATTGCAGCAACTTCCATTTTTATTACAGATATTTTGTGCTAATTTCCCAGGCAGTGACGGTTTTGTTCTGTTGAACAGATGGGATGGAAACGCTGCTTTATTTGCAAATGTTTATGTGATATTCCAGTTTCGTGCATACTGTAAGTTTAAATCCCCACAGCTATTGATTGATACAGCTTGACATGTCATTTCAACTGCCCAAATGCATAAATTAAACCTCTTAGAAGTTCATGCCGGTCAAGGGTGTTGTTTGCCTTCAGTTGCCTTTGGAAAACAAGTGAAATCTGACTTTATACACTAAATCCAGGCAAGCAGTTTTGAGTCTCCTAATCAGACGAAGCATGTGGGGTTATTTATTTTTGCCTGTGGAGTCTATAAAGTCCTTCAAAGTTATTCTCCAACTGAGCAGTTGAGTGATATCAGCCCCACTGCAGTCACATCCAATCCCAGAACTGATGTTCACCAAAGGCAAGAAACAGTGCAGACACCAGCGAGGTGATTTGTTAGATTGAACAAGAGTTTCTGGGGCATGTATTGATTGTGTAACCTTCATTCATGAAGCTGCGCTTTCTCAAGCCTCAAGACTGATGAAGCTGCTTCTTGGTTCCACACTTGGAGGTACTTTAACTTGAGGACAATGTGGCCTGAACTGATCTGCCAAAACGCTAAAGGCTTGTTAATAAACTTGAGTTAACCTTGTTAACTCATTCACACGCATAGACTACAACTTTGCATCAGTGCCAGCCGCTATCATTAAAAAATATGCAATTTTGGAATATGACCAAGACATTTTTTCATGGGATTCACCTAGACATAGATGAGGTGAACAGGGAACTTCTGCAGTAATGAGTGAGGTGGCAGTCAACGAAATCCAGAGACCAACCCGAAACGGTCTTAAGTTATGACACATGCCTTAATACAGCAGACGGGGGAGCGTTTAAGAGTAAATAATTTCCATATGTTCTGAGGAAATAAGGATGAGGGGTTTAAATACCTTGGCTCTAGCCAGGTAATGTGTGTTAATGAACAGCAGAGGGTTTATTAAGGCCTAAATTGGGGATTACACTGAAATGATTGACATCAGATGGAGTTGAGGGGAAGGACGCCACATGGTACTGTTCATTGTGGCTACCGGTCTGATGTTTTGAGGGCTTAAAAATTTTCCACGCTACGGTGTGAATTCAACAGTTATGTGAATGAAAGTGCTTGCGTTTGATGTTTCTGCAGATACAGACGAGTGCTCATTTGACCGGACCTGTGACCACACATGTGTCAACTCACCTGGAAGTTTCCAGTGCTACTGCCACAAAGGTTACGTCCTCTACGGCGTGGCTCACTGCGGAGGTACGTGATGCATTATGGGGTTTTTATTGAGAGTTTCTGTGTTTCAAGAATATCTAAACATTCTTAAATCATGATATATTTACTTGAAAAGCAAAATAGCTTAAGATATTAAAGGTACCATTGAACGTTTTTTTACAAGATATAATATAAGTGTAAGGTGTCCCCTGAATGTGTCTGTGAAGTTTCAGCTCAAAATACCCCATAGATTTTTTTTAATTCATTTTTTAACTGCCTATTTTGGGGCATAATTAGAAATGCGCCGATTCAGGCTGCAGCCCCTTTAATTGCTCGCACTCTCCGCCCCCTCCTGAGCTCTCGACTCTATCGTTGCATAAACAAAGTTCACACAACTAATATAACCCTCAAAATGGATCTTTACAAAGTGTTCGTCATGCAGCATGTCTAATCGAGTAAGTACAGTATTTATTTGGATGTTTACATTTGATTCTGAATGAGTTTGATAGTGCTCCGTGGCTAATGGCTAATGCTACACTGTTGGAGAGATTTATAAAGAATGAAGTTGTGTTTATGAATTATACAGACTGCAAGTGTTTAATAATGAAAATAGCGACGGCTCTTGTCTCCGTGAATACAGTAAGAAATGATGGTAACTTTAACCACATGTAACAGTACATTAGCAACATGCTAACGAAACATTTAGAAAGACAATTTACAAATATCACTAAAAATATCATGATATCATGGATCATGTCAGTTATTATTGCTCCATCTGCCATTTTTCGCTATTGTCCTTGCTTGCTTACCTAGTCTGATGATTTAGCTGTGCACAGATCCAGACGTTAATACTGCCTGCCCTTATGTAATGCCTCGATCATGGGCTGGCATATGCAAATATTGGTGGCGTACATATTAATGATCCCGACTGTTACGTAACTGTTGGTGTTATGTTGAGATTCACCTGTTCTTCGGAGGTCTTTTAAACAAATGAGATTTATATAAGAAGGAGGAAACAATGGAGTTTGAGACTCACCATATGTCATTTCCATGTACTGAACTCTTGTTATTCAACTATGCCGAGGTAAATTCAATTTTCAATTTGATGGCACCTTTAAGTTTTAATTTAACACTTTAAAATGTCTGAAAAATAAACTTTAAAATTAAAGCGTAAATTCACTTAACTTATCTAAAAAGTTATCCAACATCTTTTGGTTCCTCAAGTAAATATATCTTGATTTAAGAACAATTAGATATTTGTACTGGAAAACAAGACAAAAATACTAAGGAAGAACTTTTTGCAGTGTAGAGAAACTTCTTATAGGAAACTCATGTTGGTAGACCGACTAACTCTACTTGTTAGGATCTTGGGCAAACACATCCAATGAAAACTGAGACTTTCCCATATAAATGCTCTTTAGTTTCCTCAGGCAGCAGTCCCTGAACAAAGTCCCTGGACCCTGAACAAATCTTTAAAAGATATTCAGAGGTTGGTTTAAGGCACTTAACTAGATAAAAAGCAAGTAACAGAGATATTTGCAGTTATATCTCTGAAATAACTGATACTTATTACTTTTGGATGGTCAAGATGAAGGTCTCTTGAAAGTCTCATACACTGCAAAATGCAGTTTTCTTCCTCAGTATTTTTGTCTTGCTTTCCAATACAAATATCTAAACATTCTTAAAGGGATAGTTATGAAAATTAAGTCATCATTTATTCACCCTGGTGTTGTTTTAATGCAGTATGTCATTCTTTTCTCATCCATATAATGGCAACCTGCATCAAGCTTATGAAAATAGAAACAAAAGCATCACAGAATGATCCCATGTGACACGTGCTGTATATTCCAAGTGTTCTGGGGGTATACGATAGGGTTTGGTGAAAAACAAACTGAAATTTAATGTATTATTTAACAAAAACCCTCACCTTGGCCGTTGGTCTTCTGTGTTCACTCTGACTTGCCCAGAAAATCAAGATTAATAAATATGCAACATAAAAACACAACACCTAGAAATCCCCAAAAAAAGCAGAATGACAGACGTGAATGCGATAAAAAAAATTTTGTGATGAACAAAATGGATATATTCACCTCAGAGTACATGGATTGTATTGGATTGTATTTCATTTTGTGTTTTGTTAATCTTGATTTTCTGGGCGAGTCGGAGTGAACACAGAAGACCAACAGCCAAGGTCAGGGTTTTTGTTAAATAATACATTAAATTTCAGTGTGATTTTCACCAAAACCTAGCATATACCTTCAGAACACTTGGAATATACATGTGTTGCATGGGATCATTCTGTGATGCTTTTGTTTCGATTTTAAAAAGATTGATGCTGGCCGCAGTTCACTGCCATTATATAGACACTTTTTAATAAATTCTCAATTTTTGATCTTAAAAAGACAGAAGGGCATATGGCATTAGGTCGACACCAGGGTGAGTAAAAAATACAATTTTCCCTTTGAATTTAGTTGACGGCCAGCTCTCGGCCAGAATTGGCTGCTTCAGTGCACTTGTTTCAGGGTTGATTAAGCAGATGAGGGCAGTTAATTTAGTGATGTATATGTCTTACTATTGTTGAGAGGACCAGAAATAATGAATGCGTTTCTCTCTGTTAGCTTTTAGATAAAGCCAGATTAATGAAGCTCTCTCTTTTGTTTCCAGAGAATGGTCATCAGTTTCCCATTGACGGCTTATCTGCAGGGAAATAGATGTTAAAGAGGCCATATTGTGTCCTTTTTCAAAGACTTGATTTTGTTTTTGGGCTCTACTAGAACAGGTTTTCATGCTTGAATGCAAAACACATAATTTATCTCATATCTGACCTTGTTGCAGCACCTCTCTTCCCAGTCTGTCAGTAACGCTCTGTTTAGTTCAGTGGTTCTCACGCTTTTTTGGTCACACCTCCCTTTAAACCTTTTAAAAAGTCCTCAAATCACCTCTGACTATCAAATAATTTAGCTAAAAATAAAAACTGAAAGTTTTTGTTGGTAACACTTTAGTTTGGGGAACACATATTCACTATTAACTATGAATTTTGCCTCAATAAACTCTTAATTTACTGCTTATTAATAGTTAGTAAGGTAGTTGTTGTAGTGTTTAAGTTTATGTGTTGGGTAGGATTAAGGGATGTAGAATATGGTCATGTAGAATAAGGCATTAATATGTGCTTATAAGTACTAATAAACAGCCGATATGCAAGAAAATAAGCAACTAGTTAAAAGTGAGAATTGTTCCCCATATTAAAATGTTACCATTTGTTTAAAATATTCACATTTATCGTGTCTATACCAGACGCGAGCAGCGCCACACAACGCGACTAAAGACCCATTATATTCATTGATGCTGTCTACACTGGATGCAGTGCGACAGGACAAATCCCTCAAAGCAAACTGATGCCTTGTTCTGTTTCTGACATATTTCATGGTTGTGTCCGATGTAAACGTGGTGTTTGTGCTCCTGTTGAAGGGGAGCGGCGAGTTCACAACAGCAGCTTTTGATGCCGTCCACTGATGAGGTGCTTTTCTGTGTCGAGGATCTGGGCTTGTTTAGATGGTGCAAAGTCAATGGTCTGAAGAAGGATATTTTAGGAATTGGCATTCTGTGCCGCTTTACATAAGGCAGTGAGCCAACCGCCATTCACACACTCGAACACTGTTGCCACAGATTTTTTGGGGGTTTTTTTTCCCCCTGCTGATCTCCTGTGCCCCCTTCCAGTAACTGTGATTGTTGCAAAGTTTACAGGAATAGTACACGTATATTCTGGTTTTGGTCTTTCTCTATTCAGGTTGATGCAAGCTGGACTTGCATGAATTAAAAATAGCTGGCTGATGGTGTTACCAAGATGGTCACCAAGTGGACTGACCTGCCCTAAAAAGGACTTTTAGCTATAGAAGCGTCAGCCTAACGTTGACTTTCTCTTCCCCGTCCCTCTTTCTTAATCTTTTTAGGCTTGGGATCCAGACAGGGAAAGGAAATGTGAAAGTCAAAGGTTTAGCCTGGAGCCGGTTCAAATCTGATGGGGAGCAAGAGAATGACAAAGAGAAGGGAAACTAGACTAGCCTAGCAAGCAAGCTCTTTATTCTTTAAAGAAACACTCAGAAACTCTTGAAACTCCCACATTTCAGAAAGCAGATTTGTTGAAACACACTTTACCCCTCTGACTCTGTTTCTAATACACTCGATCAAACTATCTTCGTTGTTTTCTTCCATTAGTCTTTGGTTTTCCTTCTTTTTTCTTTGCTACTGGTTTTGATCCAGTTTTGGGCAGTAACTACACAGTAAAAAAGATTTTTTGAAGTTGTAAATAAAACAAAGTTTATTAGAGTATGTTTTACAAGTATGTTTTCTACTTTAAAATGTGACATTTAATTCAGTGTTACTTGCCATTTATTTGTAATTACTTGTGAAATTTACACTTCATGCACTGAACTCTCACAGATTTAATTATGTAGTGGAACTCGTCACACTAATGGAAGGTCAGATGGATTGCAATGCATTGTCAGTGTTGCCAAGTCTGTAGGGTTTCACGTAGGATTGAGCTACTTTAGCACTGTTTCCCCAGGGTTTTTTATGTCAGCGGATTAAAGCGACCCCAATTAGCATGATATTTAGCCCCTGGAATGTGAATTTTACCGGGGGACCCCACCTGAAATGCGATTGGGCTAGTTTTGTGCTAGTTTTAAGTAGCAATTAGGCAGGTTTTGTTGTGAAAACATGGCAACCCTGACTGCAATAGTTTATCCAGGTAGTGTGAATACAGTAAATTCAGTTGAATGCCCATATTTATAATTTATTTTAATATAAAGTAAAAACAAAGTTGAAAATTGTGCTAAATAACATTAAATAAAAGTTTTAGATATAAAACCAAAAAGATTAAAAGCATTCAACTATGTATTTAAATGCTTATATAAGCTTCATTTAGACTTTATTATAAGCCAGTTAATTCTCAAACCAATTATTGTTCCAATAATTGACCTTTATAACAAAGATCAGTTATTTGTTATTGTTTGTTTTGTTTTGTAGATATTGATGAGTGCAGCATTAACCGGGGCGGCTGTAAGTTCGGATGCGTGAACACTCTGGGCAGTTACGAGTGTACCTGCCCTCCTGGTTACAAACTGCACTGGAACAAGAAGGACTGTATCGGTATGTGGACAAGAGTGCCCCCTAGAGGCCATTCAGATGCCACTATAACCTAACTGAAAACTTATGGTTCAGATGCAAATGCCAAAGAGTGCTTTCAGTTCCATGTGTCATAAATGTGTCAACTGCTTGTCTTTGCAAAAATTATAGGACCAATAATTTTAATGCATACTAATACAGGACAGATTCCATGTTATTGAGTCAAACCTGTAGTTTCTGCACATCATACAGAGCCAGTGAAATGTGCTTCCAATCTGGTGGTCCCCAAAGCCACCCTCACTTGCAGTAAGATGGGGAAAAAAGAGAGCTGCTCTCTCACATGTGCGTCCAAAGCACATTATCTATCAGGTACATACCATACCCCCCCCAAAAAAATACCTAATTTTAATATTTGTAACAGCATAACACACTTGGCCATTCAACTCTAATGCTAGTTTTCATTGTACGTTTCACAGAATCAGACAACAGTTATTCCGTTAGCTGTGGAATACCCATCCTGCGAGGTAAATCCCAGAGCAAATTAAACACAAGCAGCATCCAGAGCTGCATAGGTAAGATCATACACACATCCTCTAACACCTTCCTTATCTCAAGAGCAAATGAATCTTGGTGACTAATGGTCCACAAATAGGGCACACTTTGCTGTCTTGTTGTATTTCTTTTTTAACAGTATAGGTACAGGTTTTAAATATAGTTTGATGTGTTAATAGAAACTATTAAATATATTAACTATGTGTGTATCAATAACTACAAACCAACATTTGGCCATAAGCTAGCTAGATCCTGCTGAGTATCGGCTTAAAAGGATAGTTCACCCAGAAATGAAAATGTTGTCATCATTTACTCACCCTCAAGTTGTTCCAAACCTGAGTTTCTTTCTTTTGTTGAAAACACAAGAAGATAGTTTAAAGCAGGGGTCATCAACTATATTTGTCCAAGGGCCAGAATTTTTCACTGCAGACACTGTAAGGGCCAGATACTCGTAATATAAAATAAAATTCGAATTGTATCCTAATACTGTATGTTATTATTTGATATACTAATTCTAATTCCAAATTTATGTTATTTTTTACATATTACCTGTACTGCAGCAAGCCACCAGGGGGCGATAGCGATATTTTAGGCTTCATATTTGTGAGGCTGTCAAGCTGTCCATCACTGTCACGCAATTGTGCGCAAATCCCAGGCAAGGAAAATTTTGACATTTGTGAAAAAATGAGCACGTGAAACAATAAAAGATGTTCAATGAGAGAACGCGTTTATCGTCATTCTTGACTGAAGGCAGGCTATGGCACAAGCTACTTTTCAGAAGGCTTTTTGTTTCGTTAGATTAAAAATAAAAAACGGTTCTCATTCCCCCTTGAATAAGGCCGGCGACACACTGGCTGCGTGAGCGACTCAGCTGCGTGGCGTGTCCGTTTTTATTTCGGCTCCCATATTTAACAGGTTGGAGTTTGCACACTGAGACACGCGTCTCAGGCGTGCTCGAGCCACGCAGAAAACGCGTGCATGCTAGAAATAGAACCGACGCGTGTTCCAGCAACGGGAGTGTTCTCTGGCTAGAGCGCAGAACAGCGGAGTTTGTGCATGTCTGAGCTTGTGTTTTGTTGCTTTGACATTGTGGAAAATAGAATAATAGACAAAATGTATTAGCATTTTTACCCGTTATTATCAATCTAAATTAATCTCGTTTTTAATTTAACTTAATTTCGTTTTTCTTTGTTTAAATTTCTGTGTCAATTTGTTAGTCAGACAATTATTAGACTACCTTAAAAGTATTGCTTAATTTAACAGACCTGTGTGTGTGCGTTTTATATCACTAGTGCAGTGTCCGTTCTCGGAGCATAAGCCCTGCCCGCGTGAGGTGCGCCGCTTCTCGCTCGCGCTGCTCTAACTGTAGTTTACTAAAAGTTTATTAATTCTGAATGTGTCGCGTCTCGCGTGTCCATCTATATTGCACCAAATGCGACACTGCACTCCCCTGTGAAGTCGATTGGATGAACGGTTCTCGAAATAATAAAAATGCAAACGGATATACAGACACAGATTCCTGCCTTTATTAGAGAGAAAAATATGTTCAGCCCCTCTCTCCGAAGCTTCGAATAGTCGATGTTCATCAAAAAATGGTATTCGGACCAGCCCTAAACTTTTTCCTCTTACAAGGCTATTCCTGAATTCAGTATTATTCTGGGGGCCGGATGGAAATCTCTGGCGGGCCGGATTTGGCCCGCGGGCCGCCAGTTGACGTTGCATGGTTTAAAGAATGTTGGTAACCAGACAGTTGACGGCACCCATTGACTTCCATAGTAGGAAAACAAATACTATGGAAGTCAATGGGTGCCATCAACTATATGGTTACCAACATTCTTTAAACTATTTTCTTTTGTATTCAACAGAAGAAAGAAACTAGTAAAGGTTTGGAACAGCATGAGGATGAGTAAATGATGACACAATTAAAATTTTGGGGTGAACTATCCCTTTAAGGCAAGACACTACAGGCAAAAATAATGTTTTTTTTTGTTTTTTTTTTTTTTTCATCCACCAGTCAAATTTGAGATTTTGGGCTGTTTGGCTTTTCATAATATGTTGTTTCAGGCTAGTGGAAAGAAAACATTAACTTTAAGTGTTTATTTTCTTCCACTTTATCTATTTGCGTCTGTAGATTTCAATTACAATACATAGCTTTAAAGGGTTAAAAGTTTTTTTCTCCTCTTCAGCAGCACTTACATACACCAAAATTTACAGTTTTATTCCTAACTATATTCTGAAAGTTTTTACTGAGGGGTTTGTTCATATATCATTTACCTGATTTTATGTAACATTTTAATCCTAAAAACATGGTGAAAATTTATTTTTTTTCTGGCTGTTCACATTATTCTGCTTTATGGCGTAATAAAAAGAGATATCCAAAATCCCCTCTGTAAAAACATTTAACACTAATATGTCAACAAAATGAAACAAGAATTTTGAACCTGGCTTTATCCAATGTTCAGATTTTTGTTCTGGAATTTGATGCAAATTAGTGCACATTTAATTAGACAGTGCCTTGTTTGACATCTAATTAAATGTGAAAACTTGTAATTTAAAAAAGTATGGTGATTATCTTCAGTTGAGTTTTTTACCCTGTTCACCTGTGTTGTAATGCCTTAATTAATGCTAAATTTGCAACACTGTTACCTGTACTGGCAAGGTTTTTTTTTTTTTTTTTTTTTTTTGTCTGATTAATTTAGTTGTTTTTAATGGTAATAAATCAAACAAATCACCATCAAAATATTCCCCATGGTAATGGATGCCACATATAAAATAAATAGATTTTCTAAACATTAAGCTCCTCAATTTCACTGATCATTAGCTGAAAATGAAGGAAAAAAGACATTTTCTAAGACATTCAGGTCCTATTTTAGTATTTTGTTGAAAGTGCCAGCAAACAGAACCTGGAAACCGATGAGACGTTTCTTTTTGAACAGCTGCAGCCGATGATTCCGAGAAACATAATGACAGATACATCACAGCTGTCCAATTACATGATCACTTGATGCGCTTGGCAAATTAGAAACTTATTTACCATGCCTGATGTTTGTTTTGATGTCAGACTCGTTTCACATTAGGATGCCTGTCACGGTACACTATGATCTCAAATTGCTGTTCCTCATAAGTGTTCATGAAGCTAACATGAATCTGCTTCAAATGTTCAAAGACCACAAACCAGCCCAGATGGTTTTATTTTTTCTATCAAGCATGTTTAATGTAGCGTGCTGGCAGCTGTGAATGAATGTAGTTAGCTAGTAGTTGTCAGTAAGGGCTTTATATGAATCATGACGAGTTGTGTGTCAAGGCCTCTTTGTTTGGTTGTAGAGACTCAGGCTCCTCCAGTGAAGCAGACGACATCCTTTCGGATCAAGAACGCCAAATGCCACCTTCACCCGAAGCATAAGGGGAGGGCAGAGGACAACGGCAGACAGATCGGGCCAGGTCAGAGGTCATAGGGGCCAGGAAATGAAGGGTACCATGTCATTTTGATGGTCCCTGTAGTGGAATAAGGTTGTAGAACCATTTGTTGAGGGAGTTGCATTCTTGTTTTGCTACATGGACAATGATAACTGGGACATTAAAGATTCTGTCATTATTTATTCATTCTCATGTCGTTCCAAACCAGTAAGACTGTGGTTAATCTTCAAAACACAAATTAAGATATAAAAAGTCCCGGTAAGGTTATAACCGAAAATATAAAAATTCATATGAATTGAATGGTTTAATCCAGGTCTTGTGATGAGATACAGTCACTTTATATTATGAACCATTTTAATTTAGGATTTTATTTACATCTAAACAATAATCAACACACATACATACACATATAGTAAACTCGGAAGCTTGTACATTTCATGCTAGAACAAACGTCATTGTTTTTCGTGCATCACAAAAGATACATTTACTTGAGAAGCAAAGTGGCAGATACATTTTCTGAAAAATGCATGAAAATTAAGCAATTTTATATTCATAACAATATAAAATAAACTTGTTTTTCCTTTAAATCACTGTAAAATGTAATTACTTGAGTTCACTTACAAAACTTGTGGAAACTGATTGCCTTAAATTTAGCAAGTAAATTAGCTCATCAATTTTGAGTTGATAAAACTCAACTAGAGGTAAACTTGAGTACTGGTAACTTACACATTTTACAAGTTGAGTAACAAGTTCAGTTACTTTATCAACTTACATAATTTGGCACTTAAATATCTGCAAACATATTATGGGTTTTTTTTTATGCTTTATTACAATGTTGGGTTAAAAACAACCCGAGTTGGGTTGAAAATGGACAAACCAAGCAAAATGACTATATGGCTGGCTTAAAATGAACCCAAAACAGGAAATTAAAAATCAGACGCATAATTACTAGAGGCAACAATAATAATCAAAATGTGAACATTTGTTAATAAGCAATTTAATAAATATTTATTGTTTAAATATTATTAATTAAATTGTAACATATTAATAAATGTTAATTTCCAACATATTTTGGGTTCATTTTAAGCAAGCAATACAGTCATTTTTAAACAATAGTTGAGTTAAATAAAACTACCCAGCAGGTTGGGCAAACATTTAACCCAGCTGCTGGGTTAAAACAACCAATTCGCTAAGATTGTCCATTTTCAACCCAACTTGGGTTGATTTTATCCCAGCATTTTTTAGTGTACAGTCAAAAAATGACATACAGCACCTTTTAAAGATTTAAGTACACTGAACTCAAACAAAAAGTTGTAAGTTGTTAATACAAAGACATACAAGAGTGTTGGGACAACAATGAACTGTGTATTTATTAAACTGAAAATACTTTTCAAATACTTTATCTAAAATTGAACTGAAATTACTGTAATTAAAACTAAAAAACATCATATAAGTAGCTAATGGACATCACTGCAACACAGTTACTGCCTTTTAAAGAAAGCAACATGCAGCATATTATCAATGTTTCTGGTCTTTTCCTGGACTGAAGCACAGGCTCTACTCTTCTAAACCTCACAAAACTTAACAGAGACCCTTTAAATCCCAACAGAACATTGAACATCTCTCAAGATTTCAACATAAGATGATTAAACAACCCCAAAACAGCTTCACTTGTTTAAAAAAATGTTTGACTTATTTATTTAGAATAACCATAGGTTTAGATGTTGATGATTTATTGAAAATAATAAAGTTTGTTGTCACAATATGGTGATTAGTGTTTGCTTTAGTTGGGCTCTTGACACTTGACTTTTTAACGCTGTTTTTTCTCTGTGTGTGTTGAGCTAATTTACTTGCTAAATTTAAGGCAATCAGTTTCCACCAGTTCTAAGTGAACTCAACTAATTACATTTGACAGTAATTCTGTTTATTTTTCTGACCCCATTTTCTTTTAATTATTATTGTTTTAGGCTTGAAGCCACTTAATTTTGATAAATTTTTCAGAAAACAAGACTTCAGCCATTTTGCTTCTCAAGTAAAAGTATCTTGATTTAAGAATGTTTAGATATTTGAAAAGAAAAACAAGACAAAAATACTGTGGAAGAATATCATTTTTGCAGTTTACTGAAGTTTGTTCTAGAGCGTGATGCACAAGCTTTTGTGTTTATCATATGTGATTCGCTCTATGTACAGTATCTGTGTTTATGTGAATAAATGCCTTTATATGATGATGTGTTCACCATAAAGTAATCATATCATAACCAAAAACGTAAAGGCTTGGAAAAACATGAGGTTGAGTAAATGATGCCAATTTTCATTTCTGGGTGAACTATACCTTTAAATCTCACATATTCTAAATTTCACTTAATATATTTAAACAGTTATTGAGTTGTTGACAATCTATTAACAATGCCACTCTAAAATGTGAAACTGACATTTAAATGTCCTCTCTATGAATAATAACTTGATTTGTAGGTGGTCAACCGTGCAACAACTGCCTGGTCACATTTGTTAACCTGAAGTGTGACTCGTCTAAGAAGGCCAAAGGTCGTCGAGCACGTAACCCGTCAAGCAAAGAGGTCACACGCATCACTCTAGAGCTGGAGGCCGAAGTCAAGCCAGGGGACACCACTGGTGAGTCTTGCATCCTCCGCCTGAAATAAACACCTAGGGGGCAGTCATGGACTAATGGTTAGAGAGTCAGACTGGCAACCCAAAGGTTGCAGGTTTGATTCTCAATACCAGCAGGAAATGACTGAGGTGCACCTAACCCCCCCAATCTCTCCCCGGGCGCCACAGCAAAAAAAACAACAACAAAAAATGGTTGTCCACTGCTCCGTGTGTGTGTGTGTCCACGGTTTGTAGTGTGTGTGTGTGTGTTCACTTAAAATGGACAAGAATGAGATGAGAGTTTTACAGTCTTTTTAGGAAATCCTCAATGATGAAATACATGACTAGAAAAATACTCTACAGGTGCATTTAAAATAACAAATCATTTTGTAATGAATGTAATTTAAGTTCTACTTTCTGAGTTTGAATTATCATAAGCAGTAAAAGACCGCAATATTCAAGCACTGTAAAAGGTTTTGCCACAAACTCAACTGACTGGCTTCTCTCCTGTATGAATTCAAATGAGAACTGCGCTCGCTTTACTTTCACTTTCGATTTCGCCATCACGTGTAGTCTGTGAATAGGGAGCGGAGGTGATGAGCGTGCGTTCTACAAGATAAGACATTTATCAGACGCTAGACTTTATTGTGCAACAAATCCTCCGCCATGGTCTTGTCAGTCATCTCGTCACTTACTCTCGTCACATGATCTGTGAACTGTGATTCCTGCTGCACTACGTACAACTCTGCTGCCCGTGATGGGCTGGATGGGATTGAAGTGACTGTTATCCAACAGAATTAAATTGTTTTTATTTCTATAAAAAGCAAAATGGTAGTGGAAAACTAATGTAAACGTAGCGGTGGCATATTCTATCCTAATTTCACCCTCATACTTTGTCATGGCAATTTCACGAGACAGCAGATCTCATCACACCTCTAGTACAGACAAGCGCACAGGATGAACATGGAAGTGCACTGCATTAAAGTCATGATGGTCATCTTGTTCTACTGTAGGGAACTGTAACATAATGTGTCAAAGGCAGCGCATGGAGCAGCAGATGAAGTCGTACATTAAAGCGCTGAAAAAGTCCATTAACCAGGAGCGTTTCCTCATCCGTGTGGCTGGATTGGAGTACGAGGTCGCACAGAAGCTCCCCCAGGCTGCAATGAGGCAGGAGAACTGCGGACCGGGCCGAGAGAAAGACAGCGGCCGCTGTGGTAAGAACGGAAGAGTGAGTGGGGCCTGTTATTCATGAACCCCCTTCTCCATTGCAACTGGATGCAAGGGCTTCATGGAGCTTAAACAGTAGAGCATGGCGCTAGCAACGCCAAGGTCATGGGAAAGCAAGAACTGATAAAATGTAAATGTATACCTTGAATGCAGAGTCGCTTCGGATAAAAGCACCTGCCAGATGTATAAATGTAAGTGTAAGAGTGCTATATCATAAAAAATAGTATCAGTTGATAAGAATGAACAAGAGCATCTACTAAAAATCAAACAAACTCAAGATGGATTGAGACTTGCATGGATATATCGTAAATTAAATCAGGAGAGCATTTCATACTGTTAGAGCAGAATGCAAAAGAAAAAAGAAAATAATCTGGGGAAAAAGAATGCAGCGACTGGAAGAGGTCTTGCCATAGATATTTTTGTTATACCATGTCAATACCATAAGCTGACGTCTGAAAATAGAACATGAAGGAAATTTTACAGCTCATTCAGTCAAAGTGGAGGATAAGGATTATTTCTAGTGCAGCCTTATGATTTGAAATGATTTGTTTCAGTCTTTTTGAGTGGATCTTCCCCAAACCGGAATTGCCTCCCATAATCTAACACTCAGTGGGCTCGTTAGGGAAAAGGTGGATTCATTTAAGACTTAAATTAGACACTCATGAAGTCTTTAGGTCTACAAAGAGGAGCTATTTTTGAGAATATTATTAGTGTTTGCTTTTATATTCCATAGCAGGTTTTTTTTTGCCAGGAGATCCTAGAAATAGTACATTTTACATAAACGTGAAATATTTTTTTTCTGTAACAGTGTTCAAAACACTTAAAGGCAAAATATGTAAGATTTTTGGATTAAAATATCAAAAAAACAGTAGAACATTGTTATATATTTTGCTGACCTGTGTACTTACATTATCCCAGATGTTTCCAAGAATGTTTAAATCCAAAGAAATAAGCAATTTTAACCAGGACACGGACCATGTCGCATCATGTGTCGCCTATCAATGACATCATACCCGCATTACCCACGGTTTCCGGTTTTAATTTGCAGAAACCATGGAAACACCAACGACGCTTTAATATATTGTGCGTTTTATTAGACAGGTGAGCGACTGTTTGGATACATTCATCAACAGAAACCTAATCATGTTATATAGCTCAACACAGTGAGCCTTATTGTTTAAATCTCGTTTTCTTGATTTACTGCGAGTACCATGTTTTACCATGACTAATATTGATCTAGCTTACTGCAGTGTGCAACAAGTGTAGTAGTATAGTAGCATTATAACAACTTTCTACAAACAAATGTATCTAATATGATAAACAGCGCTGCGTTATCCCACACATGCTTGACCGGAAGAAGCGGAAGTGGTGACTGTGACATAATAAAAGTCCCGCTGCTCTCGAGACGCGTGTCGCGCTCGTTTCTCATTAGCAATCATTCCGCTCCAATGGTTTTCAGCCACACCCTGCTTCATACTACAGCAATGTTAATAAATCTTTAATACATTAGCTCATCCATGAATACGATTTCTGCCTGAGTCCCATCAAATTCTTTTCCATGGGCTGTAGACGTGAAGACAACTCCTCCTATGATTATGTGAAATCAAGGCGTCATCAAGCTATGCCTTTGTTTTGAATAAGCGACCTCTAGTGGCGAAAAATTACATATTGTGCCATTAACCTGAAGCATATAGAAAACTATTGCCACAATGGATTTGACGGGGACTCTGTTTGCCTAACCTTGTCTGGTTTTATGCAAAATCTGTTAAATGAACAGAATTTGGTGTCAAAATGCAATAGAAACAAAACAAACTAAATCAAAGTTTAGTTTAGTTTATTAGGAAATATTTGCTATTTAGTAATAGTAAATTATTGCAAAAGTTTTGGGTTACAAATTATAGCATTTTACATTGATCGCTTGAAACTACAGGTCTTTAGAGTCAAATTTGTCAAACTGCATCTGTCAAAAATACAAATTATTTCAGCCTCCTCACTGCTGCCCCCTGCTGGCTGCTCTCTCTTAGTCAGATGTTTGCCTGGGTCATACTACCATGGTGAGCAGGAGCGCTGCGTCCAGTGCCCACCTGGAACGTTCCAGGAACGTGAAGGTCAGCTGGCCTGTGACCTTTGCCCTGGAGCAGACCGCCATGGCCCACTAGGGGCCCGCAACATCACATCATGTGCAGGTAATTAGCCTTAATCGATGTTCCTTCTACTATGGATGTAAATGTGCTTGATTCATTTTTCTTTTAAGAGTAAAAAAAATGTATTTGTATATATATTTTATTTTCTGTCTTTGCTGCCTTGTTTTTATTAAATATTCTCCTTTCTTTTATTTCCTGTGGAATTCTGTCCATGCATAAATTGTATTGTATGATGAATCCACTATTGTATAACCTTGCCCTACTTTTCTTGGAAGTAACTTTGTTCTGTTTCTCTCGTGGCCTTTTTATTAATTATAGAATATAGAATAAATATTAATGTGTGCATGTGTGTGTATACATAATGATATCAATCAATGCAATGGTATCTTTTTATAGGTCAATGTCCACCAGGGTATTTCTCCAGCGATGGGTTCAAGCCCTGTCAGTCGTGCCCCTTGGGAACTTACCAGCCCGACCCAGGACGAACTCTCTGTTTCCCCTGTGGAGGAGGGCTCGGTACCAAAAGAGAGGGTGCCAGCTCCTTCAATGACTGTGAGGTCAAAGGTCAGGCATTTTGACTTTCTACAGTGCAGTGCACATTTACATCAAGCTAGACAGTGTTTATTTAAACCACTGTAATATATTCATGATGTTTGGAGCAAAACATGGTGCACAATTTTTAGTTAAAGGGAACCCCTGGTATTAAGACTTGTATGGCTTAATATAATGTAAATGATGTCTCTTACTGAAATATGCAGTAGAAAAGCCATGAAAGATTTACGTTATTTAAAAAAATCCATGACATATTTGGACAATGGGCAGCGCCATGTTGTTTAGGTGCACAGTGCGTTCTATGTCGATGACGTTAAATGGTTGCACTCGGTGAGCTATTAACACTACCCTGTTGCTATTTTTACCGCAACGCAACTCGGAATATAATATGCAATGCCATATTGTGCAGATTTTGGTTGTAATTTCCAGGAGAAGCGATGCAAGTCTTCACTGCTTTACTTGCGACAAGAAGAGGAGAAAAGAATGGGAAGTTGTGAAGAATGTGGACGAATAAAACTTCCTAAAAATCTGCGTCTTTGTTCTCTTCACTTTAGCCCTGATGTCTTTGAGGCTTTTAATAGACCACAGCTGAAAGAGCTTACAGTTGCCGACGGATATAAGCGAATGCTTTAACCGAATGCTGTGCCTGTTTTAGTTTAGTCACAAAACCACTGAAAACATGCAAAAAGTGTTTACCTCAAGTGTAATATGGTTCAGATATTCAACAAAGAATTGATTAGACCACCAAAACTGGACAAATTAAGTCTTTAATTTACTAAAATTAGCCCATGTGTCATGCTAAATCAGCCCATGTGATATCTGTGTTTGTGTGTGTAGTGTTGTGTTCTCCAGGTCATTATTATAACACCTCAGTTCATCGTTGCATCCGCTGTCCTCATGGAACCTACCAGGCTGAGTTCAGACAGAATTACTGCATCTCCTGCCCTGGAAACACCACCACAGACTTTGACGGTGCCATCAGCGTCTCTCAATGCAAGAGTGAGTCCGTTCATCCTTAAGTGTGGACTTCTTGTCAGTCCCTTATGACTATACAACGTGATTGGAAATCTGGAAGAAAAACCAACATCAGATCAACAAATGGCATTTTAAGTGAAATTATGTATTTGTCAAAGGGATGCTCATTTTACGGTGTCGCTAATAACAAGGGTTTCTGAATTCTACATGTAGCCCCTTTAAAGGTTCCCTAGAATTAAATATTGAATTTACCTCGGCATAGTTGAATAACAAGAGTTCAGTACATGGAAAAGACATACACTGAGTTTCAAACTCCATTGTTTCCTCCTTCTTATATAAATCTCATTTGTTTAAAAGACCTCAGAAGAACAGGCGAATCTCAACATAACACCGACTGTTACATAACAGTCGGGATCATTAATATGTACGCCCCCAATATTTGCATATGCCAGCTCATGTTCAAGGCATTACACAAGGGCAGCCAGTATTAACGTCTGGATCTGTGCACAGCTGAATCATCAGACTAGGTAAGCAAGCAAGAACAACAGCGAAAAATGGCAGATGGAGCAATAATAACTGACATGATCCATGATATCATGATATTTTTAGTGATATTTGTGAATTGTCTTTCTAAATGTTTCGTTAGCATGTTGCTAATGTACTGTTAAATGTGGTTAAAGTTACCATCGTTTCTTACTGTATTCACGGAGACAAGAGCCGTCGCTATTTTCATTTTTAAACACTTGCAGTCTGTATAATTCATAAACACAACTTCATTCTTTATAAATCTCTCCAACAGTGTGTAATGTTAGCTTTGGCCACGGAGCACTATCAAACTCATTCAGAATCAAATGTAAACATCCAAATAAATACTATACTCACATGATCCGATGTATGCATGCAGTATGCATGACGAACATCTTGTAAAGATTCATTTGAGGGTTATATTAGCTGCGTGAACTTTGTAAATGCACTGTATTATAGTCGCGAGCTCGGGGGGGCAGGGAGCACGAGAATTAAAGGGGCCGCAGCCTGAATCGGTGCATAGTTAATGATGCCCCAAAATAGGCAGTTAAAAAAATTAATTTAAAAAGATCTATGGGGTATTTTGAGCTGAAACTTCACAGACACATTCAGGGGACACCTTAGACTTATATCTTTTAAAAAAAAGTTCTAGGCCACCTTTAAATTAGGTCCGTGTCTATCATCTGGATCTACTGAAATTCATCTTCACCAAGTCACAACAATGATGGACGAAATGTGTTTTAAACTCATCATGCTCTTGAAATTAACTTGGAAATATCAGGGAATTAAAAACATTCTAAGCATTTAAGAAATAAAATGCCAGGCCTTGTAAATGTTCTTAATAGGAAATTTACCATAACGTTATCTATTTGTTTATTTGTTGGTGTGTTTCAGATCGGGAATGTGGGGGTGAAATAGGAGACTTCACCGGATATATAGAGTCCCCCAACTATCCAGGAAACTACCCGGCCAATGTAGAGTGTGTCTGGACCATCAACCCTCCACCCAAACGCAAGATTTTGATCGTGGTTCCAGAGATCTTCCTCCCATCTGAGGATGAATGCGGAGATGTCCTAGTAATGAGGAAGAACTGTACGTTTTTTTTTTTTTTGTGCTTTTCAAGGTTTAAATGTTATAGAGTACATTAGTTTTTTTTAGAGATTTGATTTTAAAAGTGTTTGTTAAACCTTTATCAGCTAAAATCCAAACCAGTGAGGTGAATCAACATTACTAACTTTTATTTGAAGCAAAAAAAAAAAAAAAAAACATTTGAAAACTGGGCAAAAAGTACAAGACTGTGAACTTAAAGGTGCAATATGCAATATTTTTGCAGTAAAATATTCAAAAACCACTAGGCCAGTGTTATATATTTTGTTCACTTGAGTACTTACAATATCTCAAATATCTCAAACTATTTGTAAATCGTGTGAAAACTGCAATTTTAACCAAGGCTCCGGGACGTGTGAGGAGTCGCCTGTCAGTTGCGTCATACCCGCGTTACCCTCGGTTTCCGGTTTTATTTTGTAGAAACCATGGAAACACCAAAGACGCTTTAATATATTACACGTTTTAATAGACAAGAGAACAACTGTTTTGATATATTTATAGACAGAAAACTAATTATTGTTATATAGCTCAACATGTTTAGTCTTATTGTTTAAATCAAATTTCTTGATTTTTTGCGAGTACCATGCTTTACCATGCCACAGAGAAAAACACTATTTTGTGAAGTAGCTAACATAGCATAATCAGATGCAGCTTTATTTTTAGTAACAGTAATACAGCATTTTCTCCATCATACAATACGTTTTAAAATGAATTGCATGCCATTTAGCAACAGAAGACATCCAGCATTTAATATGATATTCTAAAATCGATCTATCTTACTGCAGTGTGTAACAGTGTCTCACAGCAGCCGCCGAGCGAACGCACAGAGTAACGTTATAACATAATTTTCAACACTCTCAGATGTATCTAATATGATAAACAGAGTTGTGTTACCTCATACTCATGACCGGAAAAGCGGAAGCGGCGCCGGCGACTGTGGCATAATAAAAGTCCCGGTGCTCACGAGGCGTGTGTTGCGCAATCGCTCCAGCGGCCTTGTTCAGCTCCCACAACATTTGGTCCTGCTCTGCTTCATACTACAGTAACATTAATAATCGCATCCATGAACATGATTTCTTTGCGAGTCCTATCCCTATTCTTTTGCACCATCCGTTGAGGTGGAGACCACATGTCCCAAGATTCCACTCTCAAACTTGCCGTCATCAAGCTACACCTTTGTTTTGAATAGGCTTCTAGCGACCTCTAGCGGACAAAATTATTACATACTGCACCTTTAACAGCTTTAATGAGGGAAAGAACTACAATCCCATAAAGCATTGTGAATGATACAAACATTTACGTATTTTGAGAGCGTATCGAGATCGACTCAATTACGTCATTCATGGTGCTTCATGGGAGTGGGTGGAGCTTAAGAACTCTTTTGGTGAGATTTGCTTGCCACGGCTCTCTGATTGGTGGAATTTCTTCACAGCATCATGGGTAATGTAGTTTTTCACCAGGAATTCCACTTTTAAACATACACACACAAAATAAGTTGAAATAATGCTTCAACAAGAGCGTATATCATCGATTAACAACCATGGAGCTCACAGTAGGTCTGTCTTTAAAAGTTTATACATTGTCATTAAAAATCAATTCCCCTATGGAGAAAATTAATGGAGTTTTTACTTACAGAACCCAACTGTTGCACTCTATATCAAGTGTCAAAGAACTATTTCACACTTTAAGTGTGTTGTACTAACTATATCAAGTGTATTTCACACATTAAGTATGTTTTAATCTTTGAAATATTGACTTGTCTGGACTAATCTCTCCATGTTAGTGGTGATGGTTTCTTTAGCTTACACTAATGTTTTTTCTTATCAGGGTCAGCAACCTCCATCACCACCTATGAGACGTGTCAGACATACGAGAGGCCGATCGCATTCACAGCCCGATCGCGCCGCCTCTGGATTAACTTCAAATCCAACGATGTAAACAGTGCTCGCGGGTTCCAGATTCCATACGTCACTTATGATGGTACGGCCTCGAGTTCAGCCCAAATTTATTTCTGCATATGTAAAAACTAAAAATAATGGCAAAAATGGTCAGGAGAAATGAAAATGTAAATTTGATCAAATTTTAGGTGGATTTCTGTACATTCTTTACATTCATTGTCACTGAAATGCGCATGATTTTCCTTTTCTTTAGAAGACTATGAGCAGCTGGTTGAAGACATTGTAAGAGATGGAAGACTTTATGCCTCTGAAAACCATCAAGAAATACTCAAGGTCAGTTTTATAACTAGTGAAGTCTGTTTTGGCAGTAACAGTAATGAATGTGTGTTTACTTTTTATAAAAACCCTTAATTTGTGTTAATTTCTGTGTTAATTTAGAAAAATGTTCATTGACGTCCTTTGTTTCCATGACTAGGACGACATAATGATGAGATGACACCAACGACATTAAGCGATAACTGTGACTATATCAACATGCAGTATAATTGACGAAAAAGACGAAACTAAAATGTAGTTGACAAATTAAAAACTTTACCAAAAACCAAAAGATGAGACAAAATATTACAGACCGAAGCATCTACACAGCAAAATCCCCAGAGTTAAATCAACTCTGCTCAGATTACATATGGTCCCTCTCTATATAGTGTTAAAGTAACACTGAAGCAGAGTGAAAGTTAATGAGATAATTAAGTGATTAAGTTATGATTGAGCATTAGTGATGAACGCCTGCTGTTAAAAAGCATAATCACTGAAAAGAAACACAATGACTACAAAGGACTTCCAGCCACAGCCTTAGATGAAATCAACTGAAGATAAAAGACATTAAATCTCTCAAGATCTGAATAAACAACTCCACAAACAGCATATTATCTCATTAACTTTTAGCTTCAGTGTTATTTTAACTCTATGAAGAGAGAGACCATATGTTCTCTGAGCAGAGTTGATTTAACTCTGGGGATTTTGCTGTGCATTTTAACTATTTTTCTGCTTGTATGTGTCCATTCAGGCACAAATGTGTGTGTGTGTGCATGTACATTGCACTTTCAGAATTGAGTTCCGTTTCGCGTCTCTGTCCGCTCAAATGATTTAAAAATAGCTTGAATGTTTAAACTGACAGGACCTAAAACGTTGAAATTTTGAACTTTCATTGTATGATTGTCAAACTTTGCAATTAATCAGAGAATCAATGTGCGTTTTGAACTGTGGTGTCTGGTCTGTATGGATTAATGATCACTACTAGACATCGCACATCCTGCGATGTGACTATCACGTATGCGCACATCGTGATTTCGATACTAAAACGATATATCATGCAGCCTTAGTGTAAATAACGTTTGCCAACAAGGGACGCTATTTGCACTTAGTATAAATAGACACTCCACATATTTTCTGGCAACCATGCACACTCTACACTGTGAAAGAAGAAGCTGAAAACACAGACAAACAAGTAACAATCTGAGTTTAGTAATCTCCACTGAGATATTCTGCTCAAATTAAAGTGTAATAGAGTCTCTGTTCCTTCATGAGCCACTTGTGCTGTTTGCTGCAACTAAATCTGCAATCAAACCAGTGATGAATTGTAATAAATCTAAACTTGGAGCTTGACTATATTTGCGATTGTGGTTGCGGAATGCACTTATGCAACTTTTTTTGCTGTTTATATTTTAATATAAAAACATCAATGTAATTTGGAATTAATGGGATTACTTTTACTATTACTAGGCCCATTCACACCAAGACCGATAACTATATTTGCGTTCACACCAATGAACGATAACGGTCTGTTTATTCTAAGCTCACGCGCTGCGGTTTCAAATGTTCTTGTTGCATTTACACTGCTTTAACCAGCAGATGTCCTCAGCATGCTATGTTTCGAGTGAATAGCTAGTGTAATCGATCTAATCTAACAGTAAATTTAGCTGCTGAGGTCAATATAGTGCAATAAAAACAACGCCTAGTCTTTTTCACTGCAACTTCAAAGGATTCAAGACAATGTTGTCGAAAATAGTGCTGGATACCTGAGGTAATTTTATGTTACACTGTTCACTAACTTGGCTTAATGATCTCATCATTAATACTTCTCACCATTTATTCAGAGGGAATGACCGATTGTTTTCCATATATCCATTTTCTTTAAAGTAGCTTTGAAGCTTGTTTCTGGACCTCAGTGATTAACTTCTCCGCAATGTCGTCTACCATTTTAAATGTGCGAGAGCTTAAATTAGAATGGATTCTGATTGGCTGTCAGTGTTTTATCGTTAAACAGCTGGGAAAAAAAATCATTCTGAAAGTGATCCCAACGATATCGTTTCTCTATGTCGTTATTGTTATAGCTGTGGTATGGACAGTGCTATTCTTTTATTTAGAACGATTTTAAGAACTATATCTTTATAGTTATCGTTGTTGGTGTGAACAGGCCTTAAGCCTTATCTGTGAAACCAGGGGTAAGTCGAAACAAAAACAGGACAAAGTTGACTAATAGGATAAAAACTAAAAAGTAAATTTCACACAGGACTAAGACTAAGACAAAATTAAAGGGTTAGTTCACCCAAAAATGAAAATGATGTCATTAATGACTCACCCTCATGTCGTTCCAAACCCGTAAGACCTCCGTTCATCTTCAGAACACAGTTTAAGATATTTTAGATTTAGTCCAAGAGCTTTCTGTGCCTCCATTGAAAATGTATGTACGGTAGACTGTCCATGTCCAGAAAGGTAATAAAAACATCATCAAAGTAGTCCATGTGACATCAGTGGGTTAGTTAGAAGTTTTTGAAGCATCGAAAATACATTTTGGTCCAAAAATAACAAAAACTACGATTTTATTCAGCATTGTCTTCTCTTCTGGGTCTGTGTATATCCACAGTGACGCTACTTCTTCTTCTTCTACGGCGGTTGGCATCCAGCTTATTGGTGCATTACCGCCCCCTTCTGCTCTGGACTGTGACGCGATTAGGACATCCGCGACATGCACACTTACGCACCATTTTAAAAAATATAGCAATCCCAAAATACAAACAATGTAGAATAGCTTGAATACAGCGTGCGTCTCCCTCAGACTGTAAACGAAGCTCGGGCGCACTAGATAACACGTCATCAGCGTCACAGTCCAGAGCAGAAGGGGGCGGTAATGCACCAATAAGCTGGATGCCAACCGCCGTAGAAGAAGAAGAAGCAGCATCACTGTGGATATACACAGACCCGGAAGAGAATACAATGCTGAATAAAGTCGTAGTTTTTGTTATTTTTGGACCAAAATGTATTTTAGATGCTTCAAAAACTTCTAACTAACCCACTGATGTCACATGGACTACTTTGATGATGTTTTTATTACCTTTCTGGACATGGACAGTCTACCGCACATACATTTTCAATGGAGGGACAGAAAGCTCTCGTACTAAATCGAAAATATCTTAAACTGTGTTCCGAAGATGAACGGAGGTCTTACGGGTTTGGAACGACATGAGGGTGAGTCATTAATGACATTATTTTCATTTTTGGGTGAACTAACCCTTTAACACTAGCTCTATGTGTGATTTTTTTTTTGTCGAAAGTGAGTTTAAGGAATAGAAAGATTGTTTAAACTGCTTACCTCCATACATGATGACAGAATTTCGTCCATTTTATGCCAGGTCTCATTTGATTCTTTTTTTCCCTTTTTGTTTCAGGATAAAAAACTGATTAAAAAACTGTTCGACGTGCTGGCTCACCCAAACAATTACTACAAGTACTCACATCGGAACTCCACGGAGATGCTCCCGCGTTCGTTCATACGTCTCATCCACAGCAAAGTCTCCGCCTTCCTGCGTCCATACAAATAGTCCAAAAGCGCCGTCTGCATCCACACACCTCCAGTCACCTGGCCTCGAGTCAACGGGATCCTACACACATTTAAAGGAAATACACACGCACACACATATTCAACAACACACACACAACCACACTATGCAGATTTCAGATGTTTCACTTTACCTTTTACTTTTTCGTTTTCTTGTCCGTCATCTCTGAGGGGGAAAAAAGCTTCTGTGTAGTCTACATGTAAAGCAACGAACGTGTTTCCTTTCTCTACGTGTCGGTCGCCGTTCTGTGCCGTGTCGATGTTTTTGTTCGCTCAGATGAACGTTTGCACGCTCAGTCCTGAGGCGTCCCGTAGAGGAAGACGATGGTTTGGGTGGTCCCACAACCACCCGAAAAAGTTTAAACACACGCCTGGTTATGATAAAGACACGATAAAGAGCGTGTTGTACAGACAAAAGAAAGTTGTAGCATGTCAAAGAAAAGAAAATCTATTTGTCGAACTGGAGCTAGCTGTGATCGTGCTTTAAAAATAGGCTTCTTCCCAAGTTCCAGCTCTCGTAAACTCTACTAGTTCTCCGAATAAATGTACAATCTTTTGTATTTCTGTACTTTTAGTGTGCTCTTGGTAAGATCTAATTCATATCAAGCATTTCACAATGTTAAAACATTATATTTGAGCTCCTAGAGCATACATGTAATCTCTAAAGGTCATGCTGTTAAAACAGTAATGTTTCGTTAAGGTCTGCCTGTTCAGATTGTATTATTGTCAACTGCATATTCGTCTATTTCCTAATATTTAACAAAGCATAGAAGATGTGCGTTATTGGAAAGGCTCGGGTGATGAGAAGGTCGGTTGGTATTTTAAGAACAGTGGACTGTTAACACTCAGTTCTGTGAGTTTTTTGCAGGACATGCAATTGCTGCTTCTTCAGAAACGTCACTTTAAGCCTTCGGTTTTGCCTAATGCAATTCAAGACATTTCCTACAGAGAAGAGCAGTCGAGGGGCCGAACTCTTTCGCGGGTTGGAAGTAATGTTTTCATAATGCAGACACGAATCACTGATAAACGTAAACCACAGGTCGACGTGGATGGACTTTTCAGTCGCGCGCAAGATGAAATGACAGTGTTTTGAGTTTGTTTTGCACATTATAGAAGGATCCAAAGAGAAGCAGCGTTCAGGTTACAAGTGTTGGGTTTCACCGGACCGCGGTTAGATTTGCTTGCAAGTGCCTGAAGTGCAAACGTGTCAGGATAGGCCTGTGGATGTCGACATTTATGAGTGTTTCCTGTATTAATTATGAACTAGTAATCCTCATGAATGTGTTCATAGGTAGAGCCCTTCACATAAAGTGTGAGAACCAAACTTCGAGAAGGTCAAACCATACCCAGTTGTTATATGTAAACAGAAAAGGACTGGTCAAAATGGTAGTTTACTGTTGTCTCTTTTTTTTTTTTTGTATATTGTAAATATGAAATAAACGTAGACTAATTGGAGTCTGAGAGAGAAGTCCAAACACAACTATCCTCCCTTCCAAAGGCAGACGCAGAAGAGGGTGTTTAGACATCGAGCATCAAGGCCAGAAACAGTCTTCGCAAGTACGCAAACGCTTGTCCAACATATTTTAAGCACATGGCCTCTTACATAAACATGCATCTTGCGTTGCTGTGATGGTAACAAGCCTCGGTGCTTATGGGTGCGATAGTTACATTCATTTGTTTGGTCTAAACCAGGAAGCTAGCTATACTCGTCGACTTTAACTTGCTCAATAAGGTCTCAGTAGCTGACCTGAAAGACAAAACTTACCGTAGTTCCAATGCAACACATACAGTACTTGCACATTTCTAGAAATGTTTGCATTTACATACTTGTGTGGAATGACTTGGGACTACTGATGTGGTGTTGACTGAAAAGCTGGCTCCACATGTGGTCAAACATGTCTGTTTGTAACCCTTGACCTAACCTTTTTAAAGGCATAGTTCACCCAAAAATGAAAATTATGTCACTTACTCATCCTCGTGTTGTTCCAAACCTGTAATACTTTCGTTCATCTTTGGAACACAAATGAAGATAATTTTAATGAAATCTGAGCAATTTCTGTCTCTCCATTGACAGCTACGCAACTACCAGTTTGATGCTTCAAAAGGTTCATAAAGAGATTGTAAAACTAATCCACATGAATTGAGCGGTTTAGTATGAATTTTCTGAAGAGACTTAATCACTTTATGATGAACAGATTTAATTTAGGCTTTTATTCGCTTATATTAACTTATGTTAACTCGCACATCAGTTATGGTAAACAAGTATGTTTGTTTGATGCGTGCTAAAACCAATGAGGTTCATTCGCGTGTTACGCAAGTTTGGTTAAGCTTCTGTTTATGTTCGCTGAACAAGGTTTATATGTGAATAAAAGCCTAAATTAAATCTGTTCATCATATATAGTGATCAGGTCTCTTGAGAAAATTCAAACTAAACCGCTCAATGCAACGTTTGCTAAAATTAAAAAAAATATTCTCTTTGTCCAAATGACATGAAACTTTGTACAGTTGTTAACACTTTCTAGATCTACATATTTAAAAAAAAAAAATGGAGCGATATCTTGTTTTTATGTTAGTGTAGAAAAAAAAGTCACTCTCAGGGTCTTTGGGGTCTCCAGAGACCCCAGGCAACAAAATGTAATTTTGTAACAAAATAATTGTTTTTTAAAAAAACAATGTAATTTTACTCTGTTTATTAATATTTTACTTCATATATGTGCAGTTTCTAGAGGATTTATCATATCTTTTAAATTTAAATAAATAAATAAATAAATAAATATTTTGTTGAGTAAGTTTTTATACAAAAACAGCTTTTTATGTAAAATTAATTTTATAAAAGACCCACATTTCTAACTTTCATTCATGGGGATAACATGGATAATTTGACATGGTTTGTGTAAGATTTTTGCCCATCTTTTGGAAAATGCAGTTTTAAAAGTAAAAAAAAATATCACTTTTACCAGTAGATGGCTCCAGAGTTCCACTATTTACTATTTGACTAAGTGAAAGACATCTTTTCACAAGTATTTTTCAGTTGGATTTATATCTAAATATTATGAAATCACAATTATGACAATAAAAATTACTTTTTGTCAAACTTTTTTTTTATTGAAAAAATAAGTTTTTCCAAAATGTTGATTTTGAGGATGAATTTTGTCCATTTTCTAAGAGGGGTCTCATCATAATGTAACAATATTGAAAAATATTGTTATATAATATTGAAAAATATTGTTTTTTTTTATTACAAAAAATACTAAAGTTTGACAGAAAGTAGCTTTTATTGTTATAACTGTGATTTCATAAAATGAATGAATGAAAGTTGTGGGTCTTTTATAAAGAGAATTTTACATAAAAAGCTGTTTTTGTATAAAACCTATTTTAAAAAAATATTTTTAAAATTTATTTATATAAATTTAAAAAATATGATGAATTCTCCACAAACTGCACAAATGTTGAAAAAAAACATTAATAAACAGAGTAAAATTACATTTGTTTAAAAAAAATTGTTACAAAATTAAATTTTGTTGCCTGGGGTCTCTGGAGACCCCAAAGACCCTGAGTGTACTTCCCAGACGAAGACCGCACAAGGGTTAATGACAGAATTTTCATTTTTGGGTCAACTAACCCTTTAAAGTTAATCAGTTTACCAACACACAAGGATGTCCCACCCCATTTTTTTGAGTGCAGAAAGTCTAACCCTATAAAGACTAGATCCTAAAATCCAGAACTGAAAAGAACTGAACGTGTGTGGGTTATTTTATGAAGCATTTATTGACATTTTAGGTATTTTGTACATTTGTCATCTATCACTAATATAATTGTCTAAATGTATAAATATGATAGAATAGAAACAAAAAGAGAAAAGAAAAAAACAACAACTTGGGTTAATCCAAGAAGAAGTGAACTGTCAATATTGCCCCACTTGCAGAAACCAGTTCAAGTCATCGTCTACTAAACATGTTGCAGCACTGCAGGTTGGATGTCTCCGTGAAATACAAAGGATGGTTCACATGTGAAATAGCCATGATTGCCAAGAATGAAAAGTTTGTGGCAAAGCAGTCAGTGTTTTGTTGAATGTTCACTAAAAGAAATGCAGAGTATTTGCTACTCTAACTAGTCAGTGTCATTGGCGGTCTGTGACTGCTGCTTTATTTTTTATAATTTTCCCTTGTCTTTGCTCTACCAAACCCATTTCAAACATCGATAAATGTAAATGATCAATCCATGTTGCTGTTCAATTTTTTGTCTGTTTTTCTATTGTCTTTTGTCTTCTCCCCATTTTTCTTTTTCAAAATGTCTTTTTTTTTTTAGAGAGAAAATGAAATGACTTTGCCACAATGATTCATGGAATGGGAAATGGTATTTGCACTTGAAATTTGTTTATGCTCATGTAAAAATGTCTGGATTTTGTATTGTCTTTTTAAATGAAAGAAATCGGTGTTCTTAAAGTTGTCTGTTTTGATTTCTTAATGTATACAGAAAAAAGCCAACACCACAGATTATATTATAAGTAGACATCAGTAGCTAAACTTATGCCTTCATTATTTCATAATAATGACGAAACATTTATAACTATAAATTGTCTAAATATAAATTTTTGAAGGTAATCTTTGCATGTGATGATGGCTAACTATTGATGGGAGGCCTAATATAACCATCATGAAGTGGTTTGAGTCACTGATCATAAGTGTGTTGTTCAATTAATACATTTAAAGGATGCATTACCAAAACTGTGATGCAACAATCAGTTATTATGAGGAGCGATGGGCGATTTCGAAACACTACTTCATGAAGCTTCGAATCTTTACGAATCTTTTGTTTTGAATCAGTGGTTCGGTGTGTGCATCAAACTGCCAGTCATGTGATTTTAGTAAACAAGGCTCCTCGGTTTCGTTACGTGGGAATTTTTGTGAGTTTTAACCTTTAATAATAATAAAACCAGCTGGCAGGACTCCCTGTATGTTTACAGCATTAGTTGAGAGATTTTTTTTTTCCTTGAGGAAAATTAACATGTAGCCTAGCTGATATTTATCCAAATAAATCGATATTGAATCAAGATCGGGATCTTACTGCAAGCTTATTACTTGAAGTCATGAAATTTTACCTGTTTTTTTTTTTAAGGTTTTTACCTGATCTCTGATTAGTTGTAGACATTTTAATTGGACATTACTAGGCTATAATTAAAAGTAATAAAAGTAGTAAATTATTGGCCTGTTTAGCTGAGCCGTCCACGGAACAAACACGATTTATAAAATTGAAATTGATGAAAGAACACATATTACACAGACACTTAAATTTGACTTTCAATAAAACATTTGCAATGGGTTTGTAAAAGGTGTTTTTATGCATGTTTGGCCTGAGTTTTTGTTGCATTTACACTATTCTGACCAACAGGGGACGCCAATGTGTGGCGTTTCGAACGCTTTGAAACAGTGAATCATTTTATGAAGCAATTGGTTCAATTGATTCGAAGCTTTTAAAAGCTTCGTTTCTCCCATCTCTACCTACCTCAAAATCTGTTTTTTAGAAAACGTATCAGACGATCAGACGCGCGCTCTCCTTCTTTTCCCGCTTCTTTCATTCAGAGCAAGAAACTGAATTGCGAGAAGCGTCATTTTATATAACAGGTTAGTGTGCTTAATAAACAATGCAAATTTATATCTATTTCTGTATTGTAAAAAAAGAACCAACGAAAAACAATTTCCCTTTTTTTAACATTAGATTTTGGGGTAAAGTAGGCTACAGGCTACTCATTGCTAGTTCACGTTAGCTCAGGTAGCTATTGGGCTAAATAATTACAACATACGACTTTTGATTTTATTAAAGGCACGAGATGTAATATTTTTATATTAAAATATCCAAAAACTACTTGCACAGTGTTATATATTTCGTTCAGCAGTGTCCTTACATTATCCTAAATGTTTCCAAGAATTTGAAATTTAAATCATATCTTATATTATATCATATCGTTTCATAAATAACAGTAAAATGCATTATAATATCTGCAGATTCCTTGTTACATCTGAAATTGGTGGTTTGTTATGTGTTTGAATGCATATTATAATGTATTATAACTGTGGTTACAATTATTCTCGAGATTGCGTTATAATGCATTTTAAGGTGCATTACAAGGCATAATTAATGCAGTAAAATACTTTTATAATGCATTATATATAAAGGTTTTAATTAAAAACAGCAAAGTTTCACAAATGTTTTACCTTCAACCTGTAACATCTGCCTTCACTAATTGACCGAAACCACAGGAATTAACTCATTAGTGGGTTACAAGGCCCACACAGAACTAAAACGTGGTAAAAAGTTTCAAAACTGATAACTAAAAACACGTGTCAAAGCGGGGTATGTAAGAGCAGCTTTTTACATTGTTCATTTTCCAGTGGACACATTAACACTTTAAAAAGCCATTCATTTTATTCCACCACAACATCTCGAACTCTTGCTAAATGAACATTTACACACAAAGACCTTTACGTGTTTAAAGCAGTCACATTTATTGGCCTCTTCTATGCACATTTACTAAACAGCCAGACAAGCTGGCAAACGGTTTTAGAGACATTTTACAATGGGACTTTCCACAAAGTTTACTAAAAAATAAATACAAGACTCAAAGTGTTGCACAGATCAAAAATATACAAAGGCTTATAATTAATGTAAACTTTGAAAACATTTTACATAAGAAACACCCTGGAAACAATTTTAAAAGGTATATTTACACATTTGTACAAAAAAAAAAATAATAATAATAATAATAATAATTTTAGTTGCTTGAAGACCAGTCTAGTACCAGAAGAGATGTCACATAACTGTGTGTTCAGTACAGTGTTTGTCCAACTCTGAAATCCTTTGGTACACAAATCTTTGCATGTTACCATTCACCAAGCATGCTTTAACAATATTAGATTTTTTCAATCATAATTGATTTTGCCTATGTGTGAACTATTCCTGTTTAAATAGCCTTAGGTACAGCAATAGACAATGTGAAAACCTTCACAAACATACTACATCAGTGCAAATTTTAAGGTTAGACTTGCGTCAATGTTGGAATGGTAGCTTACAAAATCGTTTACCTCTGTCTTAGAGATGGATAGTGATGGAAGTCTTAAGATTTGTAATTGTGTTTTTCCCTTTGTATAACATCTTTACCTAAAGCTAGATAGTTGTTAGTGATCAAATAGCTGAAGAAAGCTCAAATACTTGGTCCTGTAAATGATCCAAAGACTGAATCTCACACCAAGCAAGGTAAGTCTTAAAAAACACCAGGTGAGAAAGGAGAGAAATGCCAAATACACCACTGGACATCATTAGGTTTCGAAGGATCATTAACACGGTAGCTTATGTCATTAGTATTTTTTTTTTAATATTATTTATAAGTGGTTTTATTTTCTGTGTAAGATTAATCTCTTTTAAAACCAGTGTTTTCCCAATAAAGCTTAACCTCTGAAAAAAAAGTCCATAAATAAATCTGCAGTCATAAATTGATCAAAGCCCAATATTTCATAAAAGCCAGCTAATAACTCTTGCACTTTCGTACCAAAATGAAAAGCATGAGGTGGATCTTGGAAACTGATATTAAAAAAAGCTAAGAAAAAAAATAAACGGCAGTAGTGCAAACCCATGTTTTTGTTCATCTCTCCTTTGCGACTTTTTTTACAACCTCTTTTCTTTGATTTGCACCATTTTCAGCACATCCTCATTATTGTTGATCCAGCAAAGAAATAGTCTATGTGTGACTTTAAGACGCAAACCCCTCTTACCGCAGACATGCTCTGTCTCTCAGTCTGACGTGACTCTGCACCTCTGTAGTCTTTCTTTGGATACATTTTATTGTCTGTGCTACTTGTTTCCATCAGTGTCTAGGACGATACCCAACTTTAAGTCCTTCTTGTAACTTTCCTCATTGCCCTCTCAACATCTCAAATTCAAACCCAAAGCAACACAAACTGCAAAAGCCTCCTGACCAAAAGCACTTTCACTACACACTTCTAAAAACTTCTACTTGTCCTTCTACCTTTGTTACAATGTTATTCTGCCATAGTCCATTTTACTACATCTAAATGTCTTTGAAAACGATTGTCAACAGTGTTTCAATCTGATATTTTAAGACAAAAACAGATCATTACATATTTGACATATTGATGAGGCAAATTCATTGAAGCTCTCAAAACATGATGTACCAATATCGGCTCCTCTCTGAACTTTTATTGCATGCAGTTAAGTCAATCTATTAAAGTGAAATATATAAAAGCTACAACCACTGCGGTAGAGGCATAATTTCAAGTTGGCTGTAAAAAGCTTGCACAGTATTAGTCCTGCTGTGTGGGTCAGTGATCAATAACAAAAAAATCACTTGACAATGAGCAAAATCATTAATATAAGAGAAACGATTGGTACGGTATTCACAGAATACATCTAGTGCCTGTGTTGTGGCTGTTGTTGTTTTTCTTAGATCAATTAATTGATATAGAAACAATGGGTTGATTTAATTATTTATTTATTTTTTAAGAAATTTGTTTAAAAAAGATAAATATTGAATGGAAGGAAAGAATCAAGTGGTCATTAGTGGTAGAATTGCTTTAAAATTAGATGTTGTGTTAAAATCTCTTAAAAATGCCAAAAAAGGACACAATTTGCCAGATAGTAAATTACTTTTTTCTTTCCAAGATAATCTCATTAAAAATACAATTTTTTAAAAAAAATTCTTATTCTATATGTAGATATTTATTTTCATGTCACTTTTTCTTTTGTGGCATTTTATACGATTTCTCCAAAATGTCTGACATTTTCTCAGTACCAAAAGAAGTGCAAAATAGTGGTTGGCCATCAGGATATTCCAACACAGCTACATCTCTTGCCCGATAAGATCCAGTTGCGGGCGAACTCAAAATTACTTAGCCTATTTATGCTACAGCTAACTATACAAAAGGCCACTCTTTGATTGTCCCAAGCTGTTTGCCATAAACAGTATGTGTTTAAGGTACAAGAAAGATTTTCCCTTCTTTTAACACCTTCTGGACCCATTTTCACAGTTACCCCAGTACAGTACTGTTTTTGTTAATCTTTCTAGACAATGCTAAATGTGTGTGACAAAAGGCATCTGCATCGATGCACTGTGAATAATTACAAAGTGATGGATTCTTAGTATGTAGTTTTCTCCACTCTCATTCTAAAATGAAAGGTACACAAACAAAGCATTTACATGAAATAAATATGCTCATGGAAGTTATTAGAACACAACCACTGAAAATCATCATCAGAATGATTTGTTCTTTTTGATACAAAAGGGTACAGACACTACTTAGTTTGCCTATGGTTTACGGTATTCTTAAGAACGGATACTTAAAAATATGTAGTATGCCAAGTGCCCAGCATTATTAACTTAATATCAAAGATTGTGTCTAGACTTAGTTGATGCTCAAATTTGAAGATGTATTTTTCAGGAGGAACGGTCATCGTGGGGGCTTCCATCTGAGTTTTCTGTTTCCCCTTCTGATATGGCCTGCATGGGAGCAGTGTAAAGCCGACTACGTGTACTGTAGCGGCTACTATTTGCAGCTGGCGGCATCCTTGACCGGCCTTGTCTAGATGAGGCAGATGTGGGAAAAGCTTTTGTGGAGAAGCCCTCAGCATACGGTTTTGGAAAGGGGCTGTGAATTTGCTCAGGAGTTCCCTCTGGAAATTGCTGTTGTAAAGGAGAAAGTGGCTCCTCAAGTTGTCTAGAACCCTCCATCAGGAGCTCACCGGGGCTTTTGGGTGCAATAGGGCTCTTTAGGATCTCTGTAGCTGACATACGATAACTGGAGTCGGACCGACTTCCCTTTTTCAACAGCAGCAATTTGAATTCTTCATTCGAGGTACTGGACTTTTTGGCACTCCTGTAAATTGGACCCGGGGTTTTCTGAGACCCAATTTGAGTAGATGGACTTGCAGGGATGTTTGGGGTGCTTGGCGAGGTTACAGGATTAGTAGCAGAGCCATTCCCAGAGACAATGGGTAAACGGCTCCGCACTGACATTTCTCCAGAATCTTTCCTGCCCAGCATTTTTCGTTTTGACCTGAGATGGAAATACAAGAGACAATAAGAATTTGGGGATTTTTAATATTTTTTATGATCATCAAAAATATAGCAAACTTGAAACACACCTGTGAATCATGGCAAAGAGATCCTCTGTTGTGCGACTTTTACTTGGTGAAAGAAAAACACTATCATCCTCAGATTTGGATTCGTCTGTCAAAGGGGACACAGTTGGATCGCTTGGTGTAGACTCTGAAACAGAAACTCTGAAACTTATTCCAGTTCAAAATGTCTAAAATATTAAACAATATGGCAGCCAGTTTACATAGTAATGGAAAGAATACTCAAACATACCTCTGCTAAAATAGTCCTCTGTGTCTGGTGTTGACCCTTCCTCTACATGTTCCTGAGAGGCACTTCTGGTTGGAACACCTGATGTTACATATTCTTCTCCAGCACTGCTAATTGGATAAGCTTGCAATGTCTCTGATCTTTGATTGACAATATCAGGCACTTGGTCAAGAATATCTGACCTGTTTGCTAGACCATTCTGACCAGGGCTTCCCTCGTTTGGCTCAGATCTCAATAGCTGGTTTTGCTCTACTTCCAGTCTACTCTGGGAAAAGAAATTATTTGAGGTGCTCACCTCTTCTGCAACTTCTCGAGAATTCTCCAACGTCACTTCATCCATGTTCACCTGCTCAGACTGGGCCTTAAAAGCAGTCATGCTCCAAAGAGGGGATGGGGCTAATCGGTCATATCTATTTCTTGCACCAAAATGGCTTGCTATATTCTTAGCAGCTAGTCCATCTACTGGGGTAAACAGTGATTCACAATTGTCCTGAGAGGAAGGTTCTGTGAGAAGGGGTCTATAGGGTGGAGGTTTCCTAGTTTCATGGGGTTTATTGTGAGTAGGTGGGGTGATGATAGTCACAGTGGGACACTTAGGCCTAGTGGCAGTATCAGTGCTAGGTCGATCGTGGCTCCCTTCTCCAGATTTGCCAACTGAACGTAGCTGAACTGAACGAAGAACCGTAGGAGTGATGGCCAAAGGACTAGTGACTGCCAGCTCATCACTCGAAAGACTCTCATGCTTGATTTCTGCTGAAGCTGCTGCCTTGTGTTTGCTCTGGTGCAGGATGTGCATCTGTTTTTTGTGAATTGAAGGCTTGCTGACATTGGGAAGGGCACTTAGGTTAAGGTGAGTGGGAGGTATGATAGGCAATTCAAGGTCCCTTTTTGATGAGTACTGCTGCAAAGAAGCAAGTGAGGACTTCCTTTCTGGGACTTTGGGTTTCCTCTTGCCACCAGGAGGGGACATAGGGTGAGCGTTCGGGAAGAAAGCTGATGGAAGAGAAGATGTTGGTGTCTCCGACTGGCTTGAGTAGCCACTGGAAGGTGATGCTAGACCCACCAGCTTTTCTGGTGAAGGCAATCTAAACTCGCTTTCCACTGATGGTAGTGAAGGAGTAGTGGCCCTTGATCCTGACTGGGAAGTCTGGGATTCTGAGCTCTCCTGTGATTTAATGCATTCAATGACAGTGGTACCCGTAGCTGTGCTGGAATTTGACAGTGATCTGTAAGGATCATTGGATTTCAAGTCATTAAGAAGCCAGAGATCTGCATAGTCTGACTGGACAGCTCCCTCATCCTTGAAGGAATGCGTTTCTGTGGAGCCAAACAAAACAACTTCTGGAATCTCAGTAGAACTCTCAACACCCCAAGCCCCCAGTGGCTCCTCACTCTCCAGCTGACTCGAGGAGCCTCCGTTTAATCCCACATGCTGTGTTCTCTCCCTGGAAGACGTTGATTTGTTCTGACCACCAGCAATCTTTGGTTCGTTCTTGTCAACGGGAGGTCCAACATGGCTGCTTATTGTCCTCAAGGATGAGCTACGTTTTGGTGGGGATGGCTTCACCTTTGGTTTCCTTAGAGAGAGACTGTGTCTCCCAAGTGTGTTTGTTTGATGTCCATATTCTGCCTGCTGCTGGTCTACAGATGCATAGTTATATGTGAAGCTTTTGCTACCTTTAAGACCACAGTCAAAGTGCATGGAGGTATAGTAGCCCTCTGCATCTACAGAATAGTGTGAGGTGGTGTCTGCCTTTTCAGAAGGTGGCCTATCTGTTAAACTTTCAAAAGTGGCTATGCTAGCAAAACTGGGAGATTCTAGGATGTTCTCCACCCTAGAGTGCTCAGGACTGAAGTCAGGGTGGCAAGGCATGTTGTGCCTGTAGTGGGGATAGCTCCACTCACCCTCACTGGCAGTGCTGACTCCAGCATCATCAAGCATGTCAGTTGCAGTGGAAGTGAATGAACCTGTCCTATGGCTACGGAGGCCTTGTGATCGGTCTCCAGGATATGGATCAATAATGAAGCCTGTGGAATCATCATTAGTATTAGTAGCTGCATTCAACGATAGCTCTGAATCACAGTGGGATGATCCGGTGAGTGGGGGTGAGGCTGCAGGTGGAATGGTCTCTGATGTCTGGGAGGGACATGTAGAACTACTACCACTCCAGTTGCCGCTCGAGGACTGGTGATCCTCCTTGTGGTCCATCTGGCTAGTCAGCACACCAGCGTTGGAAACGGAGTGAATGGGGCTACTGAACGTATCAGAACTGGAGGAAATCTCACAACTACCCATGTCAGCTTTACGAGGCAGACGGGATCGACCCCTCTCCATCCAGTCATGCTCTGTACTTCCAGCATGCTGGTTGAATGATAAACTGTTATGCTTGCTCTGTGGGACTGCCTGGTCATCAGTGCTTTCTTCATCATCTTTTAGAATATGTTCCCCTGGGACTGGTAGGAAGTCCTCTGCCTCAAACGGGGACAGATCTTCCTCATCCTCATCATCATCCTCATCACTGTCATCATGACCTTCATCTACCAGTCGCCCCCCCTCACGCGGGAGGCTCCGGGAACGTATACGGGAGCCTACTGAGGTGGTGAACATTGTGTCAGAGTTGTCAGGCAGCGAAGATATGTTCCCCGTCGAATGGGACAGTGACACAGTCACGCTCTGCCCCCTTTGTGCTCTGATCCGTCTACGTGAGGGTGCAGCCCCAACAATCAGGAATTCTTCTGTCTGGCAACCAGAGTCCTTGGTGTTGAGACGAGAGAGAGTGAGATCCTCTTGGCAAATTTCAGGGTTGGTGTGGACTATCACAGTACGTTCCCTGGCTACTGGAGATTCATCAGAATCTAAAAAATGATGAAAGATGTTTTTAGTAATACATTTTATTTATGTGACATTTACTATTATCACCACATGCCATATCTAAATAAAATAAATAAACAAGTAATGAAAACAACAACAAAAAAAGATAGGAGAATGTTACAGCTTCACACACCCAAATCCTGCTGCACTCGTCTGGGAATGCCAGTGATCGTTTTCCGTCTCCTTAGCTTCCTCCGCCGTTGAAGTACTGACTGCGAATGGACTAGAGAGCAGCGCACACTGGCCTCTCTGTCGAACCCAACCCCTGCAAAGAGCAACAGACATGTGAGAGGCTGTTGGGTGCAAGCCACTTTTTTCTACTTCTTCCTACCATGTTTCTCACACACGTTTTTAATGCTAATTTTCGTCATAATATTTATTAAAAGAATACATTTATGAAATAATAAGATAATTTACTTTAACAATAAATTCTTGAATATTATTTAACATATTATATATTATAAGTGTAATACATCTTTATATTTATTTATAACATTTTACAGTATATAACAGTGCTTTAACATCACATATAGAAGTCTAAATTTCTGCTTAAGTTGAACAATACATCTCAGAAGAAAAAAATGCATGTATTATAAAATCATAAATGTAACAAAAAAAAGATGGTTTCAGTCATGTTAAAATATTTTAACTGACACAAAATTACATCAGACAATACGCGATGTCATGCAAGGTGAAAGGAGCGACATATTCAGGACATCAGAACAGAAAACAACCAGGGTTGAAAATGGGAGTATTACTGTCCTACCCGACCCCAGCCTTGCTCTCTAGACTGCAGCCTGCTGCTGTACTCTTTATTTGAAGCTCTATTTGTTTTGATGTTTGTGCAGTGTGTCATGCATCATGACTCTCATGTGATTGCAGGCTTGGCCCTTTGAGCACCAATTACACCACTGCGCCTGTGATGTACAATTTCCAGTCAACACTGTCTTTGACTCAATCCATGCTGACACGCACTGCAAAAGTCCTGTTCCAGTGAAGCCTGGAGTAGATATATCTGGCCTCTTTGTAATTCTAATGCAACTGATTAGCATGCACAAAACGCATTCTTGACTCTTTGCATTTCCTGGCACAAAGAAAGTTACCAAGACAACTAAGAACTTTTTTGTTTAAAATTTTATGACTTGCAGATTTTAACCTACTTTCCAGTGTGTCTAATGCTGTTATTATTCTAATGTATTTCTTCAGTTTGGCCACTTTTGACAAGTTGAAAAATGAAACTTCTTCAAACCATGTTTCATCTATGTTAAAACATTTATCACATGTCATGGAATAACGAAGATCTGATCATGGCCTTGTTAAACCTTCAACTAGCAAATGGCCTAAAAGTGTAAAGCTATTATATTTTACCCTTTAAAAACAGAATGAGTTTTTTAAAAGTGCTTTAAAACAACATTATAGAGGACAGAAAGTTTCCCTACCTGAAAATCCCCTGTTTACCTTAGCCATCTATGTTTCAGGACTACCAACTGTTTATTTATTAAATTAGTAGCCACCGCCAAAATAAGAGTGTTTATATAGCTGAGATGCCAACCCCTTTCTCTCTCTCCACACTTTGTTCTAAATGGTGATGGTTAGGGAATGAAGTGGCACTGAGACTGAAAAGGGAAACTTAATGGACATGTAAAAGATCTCTCACTTAGCAAAGCTGATATCGCTGAGGGGGAAGTAGCGTTGGCGCCCTCCTCTGAAAACAATACACGCAAAATTCAGCGTTCTCACAAGGTGATCCTTCTGTTCATTGATGCCAGAGGAGAACTTTGGTCAAGATGTTGATGCTTTCATATGCATTTAGTTATGAGATGTAACAGACTGTTTCTGTTATGTTAGCACTAGCAAAACTATTATAGCAAAAATATAGGCAGGTAAAAGCCAATATCTTGTCATTTCTGATCTGATACAGGGATTATGAAGGCTGAAATGCTAATGCTAAACATTTTGATGTCAACCATTAGCCGTTTTTCAATGGCCAATACTGAGAGTTGATGATATAAACTGTATAACATGATAGTAAATGAGAAATACAGAAAACAGCTAAAATTAAAGTCTTATTTATAAAAATAATAAAATGCATTTTTTAAAAAAGGCTGTAGTTAAATTCTGGACCTACCATTTGGGCTACTGCCCAAAAATGGCATTAAGGGTGTGTTCACACTTGTCAGGTTTGGTTCAATTAAAATGAGATTTCTCTGTTAGTGTGGTTCATTTGAATAAGTGTGAATGCTGCCATCAGAAGCCTGGTGCACACCAAACAAGTGGACCGAGACCCCTTAAAAAAATGGGTCTTGGACCGCTTTCAAACGAACGCTTTCTGGTGGGGTTCAACTGAAATATGAACGTAACATGGACCAAAGTCATTTAAACAGGATATGATGCCACAAGATGCGACCCTAGAAAGGACACCAGTTTTTTCTCATGATAGTCGCGATGTTGCCATTCACAGTTCAGTATAGGCATCAGAACCGTGTCTCCTCGCAACATTGTTTTGGATGTTCGACAAGTTCTGTTGCAAAATATACATCATAAAAGCCATTTTTTTGTTTTGCATCTTTAGGTTCAATGTTAAAAATGGAAATGTGAATGCTAAACGAACCTGGACTAAATGTATCATTTTCTTTGAGAACCGAACTACAAGTGTAAACACACCCTTAATCAAGAATTGGCACAAAGCTCCTGGCATTATCTGTTATCATTGCTCTTTAGGATTCCCTTACATACTAAATTCGCACACTTTTACAACATCACTAGATCCTAATGGACCAAAGTTCTCCTTCAGTAGTGACAACGTCACCAGACTTGAGCCCTATAGTATGCAGTTGAGCAATACTAGAACGAAACTGGCTTTTCTTTAATTTTCCTTATTATAATGAAACTTTCCTTTACAAAAAAAACATTATAACTGCTATGAACTACCATTTAAGTGCCATACTCAGTTCTGACTCAGCATGCATTATCGCCAGCAAACACTAGAAGCATTTACCTGTTACATTAATGGGAACAATGCATGAGGTGATGACTTGAGAGTCTGTCTTCATCTTCTCTTCTGGGGTGGGTAATGGTAACAGTCCAGCCCAGTTTGTCTGTTTGTCCAACGTTGAGGGCACGTTTGGGATCGGGCACTTCGGCCAGTGGCCCAGAGCCACTGCCTCTGAATCTGAATCAACTGGAGGAGCAACCTAGAAGAACATTACGGCAAAGAATATCAGTATGAGCTTTCTGCGGTTGTGATGTTTCCAACTGCTGTAAACTTCAAGACCCCATGAATTCAATTGATAAGCGCAGTTGAAGTGTTAGTTAATTATTCACCCTCACGTCGTTCCAAACCCACAAGACTTTCCTTCATTTTTGAACACAAATGAACATATTTTTAATGAAATCTGAGAGCTTTCTTTCCTTCCATAGACAGCCTACGCAACTACCACTTTCAAGGCCCAGAAAGGTAGTAAAGACTTCATTAAAGTAATCCATGTGACTCTAGTGAATTAACCTCAGTTTTAAAAAGCGAAGCAAGTGCTTTGTTGGAGATTAATATTTTCTAAATAAAGTGGTAAATTATGTTTTTTTGCACCAAAAAAGCACTTGCATTTCTTCATAGAGAGATTAACCCACTATAGTCATATGGATTACTTTAATGATGTCTTTACAACCTTTCTGGGCCTTGAAAGTGGTAGTTGCGTAGGCTGTCAATGGAGGGACAGAAATCTCAGACTTCATTAAAAAGATCTTCATTTGTGTTCTGAAGATGAACGAAAGTCTTCCGGGTTTGGAAATTTGACATGATGGTGAGTAATTAATGACAATTTTCATTTTTGGGTGAACTAACCCTTTAATGTTCCTATGATGTATTTCCCAATGAAACGGGAAGTTGGACCTTTATTCTTATAAATAGCCAATGGTCTTTATTTACGTCACAGTCATAATTTGCTATTTTTTTGCTAGTCAGTGGCTAAAGAAATATTTAAAAGTTGGATACATTATTAATACTCTTGGTCCATATTTCCTGGAGAAGAAGACTGTATGTTTTTATGTGTATATCTGCTAAAAGTAACTTTAGCAGCAGAAAACTTCAATGCTAACAGACATAAGCTAAAAGCAACAAAAATCCTATTTTGATTTCATGAGGTCTGTGAAAAAGGGGAATAAATTGAAGAACATTTAGATTTTAGTTACAAAAGATACATGCACGTGCATAAAGAAGCATTGACGCATGCAAAGCAAATGACAATGAAGATGCATTAGTGTAAAACAGTTTCAGGAAAAAATGATAAGAAATTAAACAACCCAGGAGGACGCATATCTACATGAAGCACACAACACAACACTTCAGTGTTCAATTCCCACTTTTCAGCTGTCATCCACTGCACCAGCTGAAGTACACTCACTAAATCCTGTCAGCTAACTTTGCAGCTAATCTAATGAGTTAAAGCTACTGTACAAACTTACCTTGTGGAGTTTACAGAGTGTAAAAGGTTTGAAGCGTTCAGTGGCTGTCACCCAGCCACATATGAACGTGCACAATGTTAAAGAGAGCTGTGATATTGAGTTTATGTGTGTCGCTTTCCCAGCCGCCCAATGAGGATCTCACAATAAACAGCAGCCAAAAAAAAGTGTTACCACGGAAACTTCTCCCAAAACCAGAGGAGGAGGAGGAAAAGAAAGAGGGAAGAGGCACAAAAACAGACGGACAGAATCAAAGGGAGTTTATGGCCTTTTTGTTTTCCGGCGCTGAAACGAGGGGCAAGGGGTGAAGTGGAGTATTGGAAAACACGGGATCAAAGCAGAAAAAAAGAAAAGGAGAAGGAGGGTATGGAGCCAAAAAATGAGCAGGAGAAGAGGGAAAGTAGGGGGCTGGGAAAGAGCCAAATGTGACGGTTTGATTTCTCCATCTGGCTCGTGTTCAAAAGCTATTTTGATTAGAAAAGAAACGAGACATCAGGGGAATGAAAGAATGCCATTCATGAAGTTTAAGACCAGAAAGAGAGAAAGAGCGTAAAGGAGTGCGAGGAAACCTGAGAAAGTTAAAGTTATAGTATATGTCTACAAGACTTATGTTTATGGTCCAAAATGCACATTTTGGCAATCTTCCAATGGCAAGTGATTAAATAAATAAGTACAATACTAGGCAAAGGTTTCGAATTATTAAGATTTTTGAATGTTTTTGAAAGAAGTCTCTTCTGCTCACCAAGGCTGCATTTATTTGATCAAAAAATATATAGTAAAATATAATTTATTCCTGTGATCAAAGCTGAATTTTCAGCATCATTACTCCAGTCTTCAGTGTCACATGATCCTTCAGAAATCATTCTAATATGATGATTCTGCTCACTTAATAACAATGGATTTGTCGATGAGTTTCAGATTATTGTTTTTATCATTCAACTTAGAAACATGCATTATGTTGCAGTTCCACGTTACCAGCCTGTAAATCAAACTTACAGGTCACAGCTGGTCACTTTATAAGGAACAAAGACAATTTTTTACTTGCATTCATTTTTGACCCTGCATATCTCTTAAAATGGATCAGAAAAGACAGACAACAACAAGTGTGAACTGAAGACAACATTTCAATAGGGAACTCATGACAGAGTGTCTCTGTTCTCGTTTTCACTCTCTAAAGGATCTATCTTGGAGTCAGGCACTCAGGCAGGGGTTTGTGGGTAAGCCACAGTGCCGGGAGTTGATGGGCAATTATATTTTTCTGCCACAGATACACACATGCAGTCAGACAGCAGCTCTACCCTGGAAACCCTGTCATTAGGAAACCTCAGACTAGCGCACTTCCGTGTGTGTGTGTGTGTGTGTGTGTGTGTGTCGTAGACATTCCACACATACTGTTTCAGGAGCATAATGCTGGAGAGAGCATGAGAAGGACAGTGTTTTATTAGTCTGAGCAAGTGTCGATTTATACAGCATTACTAGGTCTATACCAGGGTTAAATCTGGGCAAAAACGCATTTGTAGTGAATTTCACTTGCAGAGATTTTTATTTGAGGATTTAAAGGATTAGTTCACTTCAGAATTAAAATGTCCTGATAGTTTACTCACCCCCATGTCATCCAAGATGTTCATGTCTTTCTTTCTTCAGTCCAAAAGAAATTAAGGTTTTTGAGGAAAACATTCCAGGATTTTTCTCCATATAGTGGACTTCACTGGGGTTCAACGGGTTGAAGGTCCAAATGTCAGTTTCAGTGCAGCTTCAAAGAGCTCTACATGATCCCAGACGAGGAATAAGAGTCTTGTGTGACATAGACGGAAGTACTGATCAAGTGTTTACAAAGCGAACGTGTGAAGACTAAGTCAAACGTCCTTTACAAAAAAAGGCAAAACAACAATGTCAAATAATTTTAAAGTTGGAGGAGAAAATGAGATGGAGTTTTTTGCCCTACCGCGATATTTCCGTCTAAGTCACGCATGATCTTTCCAACGTGATTACGTAATGCGTGGTGCATCGCAGAGCAGTGCAAGACGAGCTTTTGTGGTTAAAAAGTATATTATTTTTTATTTTTTTTAAAAAACAACAAATCGTTTCACTAGATAAGACTCTTATTCCTCGTCTGGGATTGTGTAGAGCTCTTTGAAGCTGCACTGAAACTGACATTTAGACCTTCAACACGTTGAACCCCAGTGAAGTCCACTATATGGAGAAAAATCCTGGAATGTTTTCCTCAAAAACCTTCATTTCTTTTTGACTGAAGAAAGAAAGATATAAACATCTTGGATGACATGGGGGTGAGAAAATGATCAGGAAATTTTAATTCTGAAGTGAACTAATCTTTGAAAGTCACTGCAGAAACTGTGGATGTCATATAGGTGAGGGCAGATAATAGGAGTAATTCAAAAACACTCAGATATGCAAAAATACATTTTTTTTTATTTTTGTTTATTGTTTTTATTTGGCAAATTATTTAAAATGTGCTCTAAAAGTGCATTTATTGTTTTTATTTACAGCACTTCTGAGTTAAACTGTATAGTTGATAACCATAATTGTAAACATTGAGATGTGGTTATATGCGATCAATTGAAGTATTTGACATAAATAAACGACATGATGTGTGCTTTTATATGCTCCATAAAAATACACTACCATTCAAAATTTGGAGTCAGTTTTTAATGTTTTTGAAAGAAGTCTCTTCTGCTCACCAATGCCTCAAAATTCAGTAAAAAAAATGTGAAATATTATTACAATTTAAAATAAGCTGTTTTCTATGTGAATATATTGTAAAATGTAATTTATTCCTGTGATCAAAGCTTAATTTTCAGCATCTTAAGCATCACATGATCCTTCAAAAAAATAATTCTAATATGCTGATTTGCTGCTCAAGAAACATTTCTGATTATTATCAATTTTGAAAACAGTTGTGCTGCTTCATATTTTTGTAAGATGCCCTCAAAAACCAATTCCCCCTTAATGAGTTTCTGACACTGGTCTACAACTATTTCATTCAGACTTGCACACACATGCACAGAAGATCATTTTGATGTTGTCATATCCAGATGAAAGGTCAGGCTGATGTTAGGAACTAAAGAAGGCAGTAGCATCAGAAGAGAAGTTATAGATGTTAGACAAAAGCTCAAAGAACCCTGTTAAGATTTGGTTTTCATTCAGAAGTTAACAATATCTGAGTAAATATTTATATTAAAGCTCATAAATGTTAAAACGTTGTCTTAAAGATTCTACCAAACCAAATCTTATTTTTGTCAAAGATTCAATCAGTTTTAGCCTCATCCCCATGACTATGATTTGATTAGGGATGCGAAACTGTTTCTAGATCAGCGTGAAAGAAGAATCTAGGAGACGTTTGGGGTAAAATACCTTTCTGCTCCATGGGGAAAAATGACAACACTCAGTAGGGGAGGAGGACCGGGTGCTTTGGAACTACAACACACACACAAACACAAAGATGGATTATGAATATGAGGATGAACATGAACACAGATATGAACATAATGAGGGAATCACAGTCTGGTGCTTGTGTATGCAAAACTGTTCCAGTCATTTAAACTGACAGAACAGTCATGATTCATTGTGCTTGTCAAAACATGATGTGATGATATAGATGGAGGTGATTATATATAATTAAGAAGTCGTCCTCAGTTCTGCAGCACTGAAATGCCGTGCATCCCAATTCACATACATATATAGTGTGCGCTACAAGTAAGCTGTGCTGTGATGGAAAAGTACATACTAGCACAGTGCAATTTGGTTCTAGAAGTATCTTTCCATTCGTCACAAACATTTAGCATACTATTTTCAACCTACTATAATTTGAGATGCACTAATTCTTCTCTTGCATGCTATGTAGGACGGATAGAATGCAAAATGGGACGCAGCATGTGTCCTAACCAGGTGCAACGCATTTCAAAAGCAAAGAACTTTTCAGTCACACACGGCAAATAAAAAATTGATGTTTAATATGCAGTAATGTTGAGGAGAATTTTGGACCAGTCAGAATTCAGAGTGGGCGGGACTACCCGATGCACACAGAGGGTTGATGTATTTTTGCAGGCCAAAACCCAGAAATTAGTTTTTTGGTTAAATGCAGTTAATACAAGTTTTAACTGCTTTTGTTTGTCTTGATAAAGGCGGATGCTAACAAATGAACATGAATAAGATGATATTGTGTGTTATCACCTGGTTAGGTCATGTGCACTACAATAAGTAAAGATATATAATCCAGCACAGCTGACTGAACTCCTGTCAGCAACCTGAAGACATCCTGAAATAATAGTGTTGTTATAAGATGTTTAAGAAAGAAATGAATGTTGTTTGTCCTCACGGCTGCAGGGTTGGCTGCAAAAGAGGAGTTATTTTCATAATGACTGGCCTGGTACAAATAATGTCCTTACAACACGACATCCAGAGAGATGATCCCTGCTTTTAGATCAGCTGGATCAAAATAATCATTAAATAATCATTAAATTGAAAAAAAAAAAAAAAAGAGGAACCGAACTGGCAGCCTGGCCGATATAGTTGATCACCTGCTTCTGATTTATTCATTATGTGTCAAAAGATACAAACTGTGAGACCGAAGAATGAATGAATAATGTAGAACCATCATGATTTCATGAAGAAAAAAATACTCTATAAACATGCATATTGATTACATGCTTCACAAGGTATGAGCTATGGATGCTTGTGTCCGCCATGAAATAAAAAATAAAAAGGTAATTGTGACTTTATATCTCGCAATTCTGACTTTATAACTTGTAATTCTGACTTTATAATTCGCAATTCTGACTTTATAATTCGTAATTCTGACTTTATAACTTGTAATTCTGACTTTATCTCGCAATTCTGACTTTATATCTCGCAATTCTGACTTTATAACTCGCAATTCTGACTTTATATCTCGCAATTCTGACTTTATAACTTGTAATTCTGACTTTATAACTTGTAATTCTGACTTTATATCTCGCAATTCTGACTTTATATCTCGCAATTCTGACTTTATATCTCGTAATTCTGACTTTATATCTCGTAATTCTGACTTTATAATTCATAATTCTGACTTTATATCTCGCAATTCTGACTTTATAACTCGCAATTCTGACTTTATATCTCGCAATTCTGACTTTATAACTCGCAATTCTGACTTTATATCTCGCAATTCTGACTTTATAACTCGCAATTCTGACTTTATATCTCGCAATTCTGACTTTATAACTCGCAATTCTGACTTTATAACTCGCAATTCTGACTTTATATCTCGTAATTCTGACTTTATAACTTGCAATTCTGACTTTATAACTTGTAATTCTGACTTTATAACTTGTAATTCTGACTTTATATCTCGCAATTCTGACTTTATATCTCGCAATTCTGACTTTATATCTCGTAATTCTGACTTTATATCTCGTAATTCTGACTTTATAATTCATAATTCTGACTTTATATCTCGTAATTCTGACTTTATAATTCATAATTCTGACTTTATATCTCGCAATTCTGACTTTATATCTCACAATTCTGACTTTATAACTTGTAATTCTGACTTTATATCTCGCAATTCTGACTTTATATCTCACAATTCTGACTTTATATCTCGCAATTCTGACTTTATATCTCGCAATTCTGACTTTATAACTCGCAATTCTGACTTTATATCTCGCAATTCTGACTTTATATCTCGCAATTCTGACTTTATAACTTGTAATTCTGACTTTATATCTCGCAATTCTGACTTTATATCTCACAATTCTGACTTTATATCTCGCAATTCTGACTTTATATCTCGCAATTCTGACTTTATAACTCGCAATTCTGACTTTATATCTCGCAATTCTGACTTTATATCTCGCAATTCTGACTTTATAACTCGCAATTCTGACTTTATAACTCGCAATTCTGACTTTATATCTCGTAATTCTGACTTTATAACTTGTAATTCTGACTTTATAATTCGCAATTCTGACTTTATATCTCGTAATTCTGACTTTATAACTTGCAATTCTGACTTTATAATTTGTAATTCTGACTTTATAATTCGCAATTCTGACCTTATATCTCGTAATTCTGACTTTATAACTTGTAATTCTGACTTTATAATTCGCAATTCTGACTTTATAACTTGCAATTCTGACTTTATAACTTGTAATTCTGACTTTATAATTCGCAATTCTGACTTTATATCTCGTAATTCTGACTTTATAACTTGTAATTCTGACTTTATAATTCGCAATTCTGACTTTATATCTCGTAATTCTGACTTTATAACTTGCAATTCTGACTTCATAACTTGTAATTCTGACTTTATAATTCGCAATTCTGACTTTATAACTTGTAATTCTGACTTTATAATTCGCAATTCTGACTTTATATCTCATAATTCTGACTTTATAACAAGTTTTCAATTCTGAGAAATAAAGTCAGAATTATGAGATAAAAAGTTGCAATTACCTTTTTTATTTTTTTATTCAGTGGCAGAAACGAGCTTCATAATGAGCCTTGTAAAAAGAAGTGCACTTCATTGTTTTTAATGTGCACTTCAAATCAAAACTGTACTGCAGATAATATAATATAATATTAATGAAATAAAAGGATACTTAAGTGTACTTACAGAAAGTGAACTTTAATGTCAAGTAAAAAGCTTTACTTTTGAGTACATTTTAAATCACTGTTTTAATAATATTTTGTAATGCATTAAAGAAATACTCATTCTGATGTGTTTACTAACATACTAAAGCACATGTAAAGTGAGTTATTTGATATTACATATAAAGTTCATATATATTAAATGTACTAAACTGCTACTTCATCATTACATTGGGATAAATGCTATTCGCCAAATTTCAAAGACAATAGATGTAACACTAAAAATTGCTGAGTTAAAAACAACTCAAGTAGGGTTGAAAATGGACAAACCCAGCAACTGGGTTGTTTTGACCCAGCAGTTTAGTTAAATGTTTGACCCAACCTGCTGGGCAGTTTTATTTAACTCAACAATTGTTTAAAAATGAATATATGGCTGGCTTAAAATGAACCCAAAATAGGTTGGAAATCAAAAATCAGACACATAATTACTAGAGGCAACAATAATAGTCAAAAGGTAAACATTTATTAATAAGCAATTTAATAAATGTTTATTAATTCATTATTATTTATTAAATGTATTAATAAAAATAAAAAAATGTTTTAATTAATTTCCAACCTTTTTGGGTTTATTTTAGGCAAGCAATACAGTCATTTTTAAACAATAGTTGAGTTAAATAAAACTACCCAGCTGGTTGGGTCAAATATTTAACTAAACTGTTGAGTCAAAACAACCCAGTTACTGAGTTTGTCCATTTTCAACCCTACTTGGGTTGTTTTTAACCCAGCATTTTTTTAAAGTGAATTATAACTACATATTTAGATATATTTAAGTCCTACTTAAGTGGGTCAAAAACACTCTTAAGTTCCATTAACTGCATTTAATGTAAATTTTAAGTGTAATACATTTTATTTAATTGCAATTAACATGCAATAAAGTGTCCAAAAACATTAGCATTTGCTTTTTAAAGTATGCTAAAGTGTATTTTTCTTTCACAAGGGGATATTTGAAGGCAAAAATACACAAATAAAGGACAACAGTGGTGGATTGATTTGGCTAAAATGAAATGTCTCCATGCAGTGCAGCGTGGGTTTTGCGTGACACACAGGCGTGTGTTTACCTGTGTTTGTGTTGTCTGAGTTTCTATGTCTCTCTCTGTCCTTTCCTAAACACACAGACACACTATCATCATCATCACACCGTCTACAGGAAATCACACTATAGCTCAGGTCTCCAGCGCGGCAGGTGTTTACCGTTGTCAGCGGCCTCTCTCTCTGCTGGCGTCTCCTGTGTGCGCGGGGCGACGGGTAGCTGGGCATCATGGGCGGAGCCATGGAGATGGAGATGGTCACCCTCCGCTGTCTCTCGCTGACCTCCTGCCTCTGCTGCTGGTCTGTGTGCAGATCCACACACAAAAGAGAAATCCATAAGTCATTTCTATCAACAAGACACTTGATCTGAGGAATAAATCATGTGTGGAACACAAACGCTGAAGTTTAATACTTGTTAAGAGCAGTATAACAGTGATGCTTTCAAGCACCACTAGTAATTAGAAACAGCATAGTGTGAGTTTGTGAAATCATAATCCACACTTTTGAACATATAATCACATTTTGGATTTGTCCTTTTTTTGACATTTTTTATTGATCTGTAAAGTGAAGATTTAATGGTTTAAATTGTATCATGGTGTGTGGCAAATTATTACGTCATTTGACATTTTTCACTTTTGCTTATACATTACAAATAAATCTCTGTTTTAGGAATTTTAATTTTCATATTATAGTTTTAATAATTCTATTCTGTCATGTACAGTGTTGTTATGAAAACTAAAACTATTAAAATAATTTTCGTTAATTGAAATAAAGGTAAAATAAAATAAATGATAAATATTAGATGAAAAACCTAGAGTTAAAAAAATTAAAGAACTTTAGAAATGTTACCTTGGCAAGTAAATGAAATAAAATAAGTTTAAGTACTAAAATTGCTCAAACTAAAACTACAATAAAAAATATAGCTGCGAGCAGCGATGGCGGGCCCAAGCCCGGTGGCACCGCCACCCCGGTGGCTTCAGGGCAACTGTGCACAGCGGGCAATAGGCACTTAAAACGGTTAAACATCAAAGGACTATGTCAAATTCACTCCACATTTACTGCACTACAAGGTGCCACTATAGAGCCCCTCCTCCCTGCCCATTTTCAAAGGATTACATGTGCCAAGTTTTAACATTATTCTGATGAATTTTGAAGCAAATCAGGTAAAAATAAGAGGGTGATCTCAATGTATGCTGAAAGTGACACATTTTCTGCTTCCAGTTGGTGGCGCTATGACTTTGAATCACAATAGTCACATCCATGTGATCAGCCTTGTACAACGAAGACTAAGCCGAAGTTTCATCAAAATCAATTAATGTATGCAGAAGTTATAACACTTTGTTTCCCTTTTCTTGCCATAAATTCGTTGCCTCGCCACGGCCAAACCGTTTGAGATATCCAAAATCCGTTTGCAATTAAACAACTTCAATGTGTTAGCAACAAGTTAAAAAAAG
>NC_063067.1:5914469-6006858 GCF_018812025.1 Megalobrama amblycephala | reverse complement strand
AAAAAAAAATAATAATAATCCTTAGAAGAACAAGAGGGCCCTGCGCGAATTTTCGCTTGGGCCCTAAAAAAAAAAAAAAATAATAATAATCCTTAGAAGAACAAGAGGGCCCTGCGCGAATTTTCGCTTGGGCCCTAATAAAAAAAAAATAATAATCCTTAGAAAAACAAGAGGGCCCTGCGCGAATTTTCGCTTGGGCCCTAATAAATTAAAGCTGTAAAGAAACAAAAATAAATAAATAAATAAATAAATAAATAACTCAAATTAAAACTAAAAATACTATCCTGTTAAAGTTAACCTAAACTAAAACTACAACTACTAAAAAAAAATAAAAAAAAAATAAAAAAAGTTAATTGAAATAAAGCTGAAATAAAATAAAATATAAATATTAGATGAAAAAATTAACCAAAAATTAGCCTTGGCAAGTAACTTAAGCTGACTTAATTACTGAAACTAAAGCTGAATGAAAAAAAAAATTAAATGAAAAATGAAAATATCATATTTACAGTGTTGTTATTGTTGACTTAATCTAAAACTTACGGAAGAGGATTAGGGCCAAGCAATAATAAAAAAATAAAACCATCTCGAGAAAAAAATTGTTAAATTTCAAGAGAAAAGTTGAGATGAAATGTTGAGAATAAAGTCATTCAATTACGAGAAAAAAGTCGTTAAATTACGAGAACAAATTTGTTAAATTATGAGAAAAATGTCGTTAAATTTCGAGAAAAAAGTCGAGGTAAAATGTTGAGATTAAACTCATTAAATTATGAGAAAAAAGTCGTTAAATTACGAGAACAAATTCGTAAAATTACGAATTTGTTCTCATAATTTAACGACTTTTTTCTCATAATTTAACGAATTTGTTTTCGTATTTTAACGACTTTTTTTTCGTAATTTAATGACTTTATTCTCAACATTTTATCTCGACTTTTTTCTCGAAATTTAATGAGTTTTTTCTTGAAATTTAACAACTAATCTCGAGATGGTTTTATTTTTTTATTATTGCTTGGCCCCAATCCTCTTCCGAAAAAACTTAATCACTTTTGTAAATTAAAAAATAAAGATTAAGTAAAATAAAATATAAATATTAAATGAAACATATTAGTTGCCTTGGCAAGTAACTGAATTAAAAAAGTTTAAGAACTAAAATTACTAAAACTAATAAAATAAATTGAATCTACAAAGAAATATAAAAAAAAAAAAAAAAAAAAACACAACAAAATTACTATAACTTAAACTAAAATTAAAATGAATACTGAATTAGATTAGAAATATTCACAAATACTATAATATATTACTATACTATACTAATACTATATATAAATAATATCCATCTACAATAACACTGGGCATTTAGCACAAATCACATCATTCAGACATGACACATCCATCTTCCTCCACTAGAGGGCGGTAAGCCTCTACCGCCCGCCACTGAATGGAGGATTTTGAATAACTTGGCTTAGAGGAGATGTGATTGTCAGAAGGTGTTCACAGGATGAAGGAGTGAATCTGGTCACAACGTCTCTAACCTCTGTACAGTGCTCGCAGACTCTGCTTGGCATTTCGATGCAGCTCTTCCACGCACGCGGGCCGGGTCGACGGCAGGAACACGTTTCTCTGCAGGTGCCACGAAGCCTGATAATGTCCACTCAGCTTACTCTCAATGTCCAGATTAGATAGTGCTGCAGAAAAAGGGGACAATATGTTACAAAGACATCATTCATATATTAGTGGCCATATGCTTTTTTGCTTATTACATTCATGTAGACATAATACTAGACTGTGTTAATTAATGGGTGTTTTCTAATTAATTTGCCTTTTTAAAGTAAACAATGAAGGGAAAATAATAAGAAAGAAACCTCACTAAATTTGTTAGATTAACGCTTTATCGCACATTGTCTTGACTTTCTACGATTTACCAAGACAGACAAAGTGAAACAATAGGCCTAGTTGCTCAGATTGAGACCTTTAACTCTTAACTGAGCCTATAAACCTGCTCTAATCACTTCCTCAAATGCTCTCAGAGAAGCTACAACTGGTGTGAAGTGCAAATAACCTCAGCGGCTGATCAAATAGCCAAACATTAGCAAAACAATGATGCAATCTGTCAGCGGCTAATGCTTCAGTGTGTGAGAGACAAAAGGTCTTAATGGAACCAAACACCTGATTCATGATGAGCCTAAAGCAAACATCAGTCCTCCACCTCACAGGTTCATCAGGGTACAGTCTGTTTCAAACTAGGGCCGCATCCGAAATCACATACTTTCGAGTAGGTACTTATTTTGAGTAAGTAATTACTTCACGACTGCTAAAAAGTATGTTCTATATAGTATAAGTGTGTGTATTATGAATTGAAAATCCGGATGTACTACATTTGCCATGTTGTCATTATCATGTGACCTATCAGCGTCACTTCACTACCATTCACAAATCCTCTCCCCTGGCCTCATGGGATAGTAAAGTGTCCATCATATGCACACTTCAGAATCTCACCGGAAGTAGTAGGTCATCTGGGGACTTTTTGCCTTATGAGTACTGTGAATTCGGACACAACGGAATATACTACTTCCAGCAAGATTCTGAAGTGGGCTGCATCTGAAATCGCATACTTCCCTATATAGTAGGCGATAAAGAGTATGTGCAACTGACGCTGGTAGGTTACATGATAACAACCACATGGTGAATGCAGTGCAAATTACATTCATACTATATAGAACATATTTTTTTAACAGCTGCAAAGTACAAAATAAGTACATACTCAAGGGTATGCGATTTCAGACGCAGCCCATAACTATAGTTTTGGCTTGCAGATCCTGGTAAATGCCATTCCTACACCATTCAGGGCTAAAACTATCTTTCTTTCCATGGACAGACATTCAAAATTAGCTGTGCATTCTGATTCAGACTAAACCATTTGTAAGAAACTCTTAATTATTACTTAATTCTCATAAAAACAGGAAATGGATTTTTATTATGATTTTTTTGTTGTTGTTGTTGTTCAAACAGATAAAAACAGTTCAAATCAATTTATAGGATAATGCTAAAAAAATGGCTTGGGATATACATATATACATACATACACACATACACACACACACACACACACACACACACACACACACACACTACCGCTCAAAAGTTTGGGATCGGTAAGATTTTTTATGTTTTTAAAAGAAGTTTCGTCTGCTCACCAAGGCTTAATTTATTTAATTAAAAATACAGTAAGAACAGTGATATTGTGAAATATTATTACAATTTAAAATAACTGTTTTCTATGTGAATATATAGTAAAATGTAATTTATTCCTGTGATCAAAGCTGAATTTTCAGCATCATTACTCCAGTCTTCAGTGTCACATGATCCTTCAGAAATCATTCTAATATCTGATTTGCTGCTCAAGAAACATATATATATATATATATATATATATATATATATATATATATAAGTTTGGGGTCAGTAAGAATTTTTATTTTTATTTTTTGAAAATACATTAAAGAAATTAATACTTTTTTCCAGCAAGGATGCATTAAATCAATCAAAAGTGGCAGTAAAGACATTTATAATGTTACAAAAGATTCTATTTCAAATAAACACTGTTCTTTTGAACTTTCTATTCATCAAAGAATCCTGAAAAAAAATATTGTAAACAAATATTTTGTACAATTGTACACAATGAATGTTTCTTGAGCATCAAATCATCATATTAGAATGATTTCTGAAGGATCATGTGACACTGAAGACTGGAGTAATGATGCTGAAAATTCAGCTTTGCCAACACGAGAATAAATTACATTTTACTATATTTTCAAATAGAAAAGTTATTTTAAATTGTAATAATATTTCACAATATCACTGTTTTTACTGTATTTTTCATTAAATAAATGCAGCCTTGGTGAGCAGACGAAACTTCTTTTAAAAACATTAAAAATCTTACCCCGTTTCCAAACTTTTGACTGGTATATATATATATATATATATATATATATATATATATATATATATATATATATATATATATATATATATATATATATATACACACACATATATACACACATATATACACACACTCTACACTATATATAGATTTTATATTATCTTTAAAATCTATATGACAGACCCACTGCACTTCCATTATCAACCCCTAAAGAGAGCAGTTGTGGTTAAAAAGTAAATGCATGTGTTCTGTGATTACACACACACACACACACACACACACACACCTCAGTTATGAATAGACACAGAGGGTCTGTCTGGCTGGGATGCTGCAGGCAGTTTTCACTATAATGCGAGTGAATAGACGTTCAGCTCCTCTATGTGAGACATTCCTGTCACCAGCATTAATGCAGAGCAATCTAGGTCACAAACTCAATAGAGCACAACTCTGTGTCTGCTATCTCTATGTGTCCCTCTAAGACAGACAAACGCGCACACACACTTAAATATTTTGCACACTTTTACAGCAAAATTACACGTTATGATGCAAATAATAATGAAATGTGCTTTCTAGCCTATAATGATTTCATATTAGAATGATTTCTGAAGGATCATATGACACTGAAGACTGGAGTAATGATGCTGAAAATTCAGCTTTGATCACAGGAATATATTACATTTTAAAATATATTCAAATAGAAAACAGTTATTTTAAATTGTAATAATATTTCACAATTTTTGTCAGCTTTTACTGTATTTTTGATCTTGGTGAGCAGAAGAGACTTCTATCACATGCTGAACTGCAGAACAATCTTCTCCTCACTCCAAGAGAATGACATCACCAACCAAAACCTATTCCAGAGACCTCTTCCGAGATAATGCGTCATGGACCTTGTGTTTACCAGACAACAGGCGTCTGCTAAGCATTTCCGCCCAGTTCCTGCTCTGTGTCGTCCTGGACTTGGCTTTCAGCTCATATGCCTGTTCTGCAGACCACCTCTGCCATCCCATACCCCACTCTCCTTTGTAGTTTTGCCAGATTATTCCTCTCATTTCTGTCCTCTGAGGATTTCTCCCATCTGGGAGTGGATTCAAAGGTTTCATTTAAGGAGAATATCTGTCTGGAAGTGAGCTGGACCGGTGTCCTGGGCCAGTTCTGGGTCTTGATCAAAGACTTCTGACTGTGAAGATGAACCGACCCTTAGATGTAATAGCTGCCTTTCACTCTGAAAACCACGGAGAAGCTGTGGTTCAGAAAAAAATCTGAAGAACGTAACATCAAGAACTTTTCTCCAAAAAAAACTTATAGTACTCAAGAATCCTATAGAGTGAAAAGTGTTTTTAATGTTTTTAAAAATCCAAAAACCACAAACTTTTGCACATTAGTGCATACTACTTTTCTTCCAAATTTGTCACAGTCTCCTTTAAAGATTCATTAATTGAATCAAACTAGGTCATCTCTGAGAGATCATAAGTTAAGTCAAAAGATCTAACCTCTGTACTTGAGATTTATTATACCAAACATCCTCAGTGACCTTGAAAAGATGCTTAGTGACCGTTGTTTGAAGGACTAATCTGACAATCTCCAACAGCACATCAGTTTCTGCTGTTTAATTGCACTTGCCTATATGGATGAGGTGAAAACTGTCACTTGATTAATTCATGATTCAAAATCACGTTTATTTACAGTGCAACTTATGAAATTTAGGGATGAAATGCTTCCATCCATTAATCCAAGATGACTCTTCTGTGAGGGCCACAGCATGTTAAGTAGGGTGAAGTGATGGTGACTGGACACTAAGGCCATGTTTAGACTGCCAACAAAAATCTGATGTTTTGCATATTCAGATTTTATAGGTTTTTGAAAATCTGGACACCAAAAGAAACACACAAAATCTGATTTTTTTCAAATCTGATTCAAACCACTTATGGAAGTGGTTTCAAATGTTATTTCAATTCATTTTTACAGATGTGTCTTAGTCTGGATGCTCTGGCTGCTGAAATGGGATTTCGAACTCTTTTTGTTTTTTGCATCACTTAAAACGCGTTCAAATGGTGTGTCTAAAGATTTCTGCATTTTGCTGTCCAACAGAGGAGTTCTGCACCCCAACTCGACAGGCGCTTATTTGGAGAGCGAGACGATGCAACTCCATTTTTCCTGCATCTGTTTTGAAAGCCTCGTTGCATATGTGGGTACACCTATGTTGTTACCAAAGCAACGCATGCAGATAGGCTGGTTATGTTTGGAGACACAAATCTTATTTGATCACTTGCAATTAATATTTTGGATCTGATTTGAGAAAATATCCATTTTTCCTGCAGTCTGAAAAGCCTTAGTGAAATGGTAAACATGGGGAAGGTTTAAAGTGGGGCTTCCAAGTGTGACCCCTGCCGAGGACTGAACTCTTGCCCTTCTCAATTCCCTTTACTCAGACAGACACAGCTCCAGTTAACCGTGGTGATGTAGCATCGCAGCACGTCAGCTCGTCAAGACGAAAACCACTGAATCACACCATGCAACTAAACACAAAAAAACACAAAATTTGCAATTTGCACTTGTTTTAGATAAAATGACTGACACTATGGGTGGGGTCAAATGGGGACATTGCATAAATAATAAAGTGCATTATTGAATGCATTAAAAACTAATGCCAATGGTGAAAATGACCTAACAGAGTTTGTGTGAAATCCATTTGTACCATTGTAGGAACACAGTAGGGAACTCACAAGATCTCTTAACCTACAATTTCTGAAAAGACAAAGCCATATTGATTCTCATGCTAAGACTTATAGGTGCTACCTGCAAATTTTTTTTCAATGTTAGTGTTTAGACTGAAAATATGTGCTATAGAAATTGGTATTTTTTTAGCCAACCAATCCTCAAGCTGAGCAATCCTCAAGCAATCCTCAAGCTCAGTCTGTCAGTTGATTCAGGACAGGGTAGTTGTGGGGAAGGGGGTTGGGAGGTCTCTTCTTTATAGAGCTGTTTGGTTGTTAGCTGTTTAGCAGCATGGGGTAAAGAGCAACCCAGCAGTGATCTCTAACTGGAATAACAACTCTTTCTTTCTATCCCTCCACAGGCCAAACACCTCAGAGAGAGATGGGCATTTGTCTATGTGGGTCTTTTCAGCAGCTGTTGCACCTAATTGATAAACACCCTAAAGTGTTTCTACACTAAACTAAGAAAAAGAAACAAGAGGGGTGAATTCAACACTTTTGAAAACAGCAGTGCAAAGGTAATTCAAAAGAGTCTCTATCTCTACATTTTCTAGTGATCATGGCAACAGATATTCTCATATGATCAAATGATAGAGATGAGCATTATAACTAATCCATTAATTCATTTAGGGAATCAAGCAAAGAAAATGTGCAAGTAAACATCACTATCAACAGGCACAGTTAATTCTTGGTGAATTCCCCCTTGTCTACAAAAATCAGCGAAATCTCAAAGGTGGTGAAAACAAGCCATCTCCTCTCCCTGAGCTAAGTAAGACATGAGTAAACAGCTCCCAAAAACAATAGAGATGGTTCATGGAGACCGCTTGTCTACTGATGGTATCACCTGAGATAAGTCAACAGGCTTATTCTGGCATGAGAACTGGAGATGGGAAACAGAACAGGCTTTATCACCAAACCTTTTCCTTTCCTGATCCTTCTCCCTGTTTTCTTTGCTATCTTTCCAAAGTCAGTGCCATTCTTCTATCATCAATGCTATCTGTAGATTAAACATGTAAAACTGCAATTTTGAACACCACATTTGGAAAGTAAAGCTAAAGTTGGAGGCCTTGGCGCCAAATCATTGCGGATATTCCAAAACCTCAAACATTCAAATTTAACGGATACTTCAACAGAACATTCTTTCTGAACATTTCATGTTGGATTTCATTATAGTTATTTTAATGTGCAGAATCTAACCTTTATCCCTGTAAAAGGCCAGTGATTTGCATAAACAAAGTGACAGCAACTGTTGCTGATGCAACAACATTCAGCCCAAATTTATGCAAATGTACGATGTCATGCAATACGGCAACTCCCAATGGGAATGCAAAGAGCGTTGGGATCATTTTAAGTATTCAATTTAGGCATTACCTTATAATGTAAAGTATGACAAATGCATATTAATTTTGAATGCATATTAATTAAAAATGAGCATGCACAATTAAAAATCCAGTGTTGGCCATACCAATATATCATGCATCCCTAGTACAAACTCCTCACAAGAAAAAGTATAGTGACCCCCAATAATTTTAACTGCTGTTCAACGGGAATGTATTTTAAGTCTGTCCTGTTTCTCAAGCTCAAACCCACCATCTACAGTCACCCTCTAATCACCAGTGACTGGTTGAGACACGAACCCTGAGCCAAACCCCGACCACTGACATTCCCCAATACAAACACACACCTTCCGACGTGGGAAAGTCTAGCCCTCCAAATGTTAGCCATTCATTCCAGTGACACAACACCTCACTAAAGACCACCTTCCCTCCCCTCAAGTCACAGCACATTTGGTATTACCACAATTCAAATGTTGGTTAACTTACAGAGGAGCCTAAAGAGTGTGCCAATCTGGCAAATCTTCCAGGTACACAACATCAAAACCACACAATGCTGTTAATAAGTCAATTGGGTCACCAAAGAAACAAAGTAATGCACATTTCATGTTGCAAACATGATGCAAAAGTATATTTAGTAACATTCAAATGACATGAGTTTACTTAAGTCAGAGTTTCTAGGCTATAAAACAAATGACATCCAGGGATAAGATTGCAAAATGGGATTTGACAGTTATGGATCAACTCTAAATCACTGGAAAGCCAATAGAAGCTACAAAGTGTAGCATTCAAGATGTCACTATGACAGGAGACATCTACTGTACCTTTAGACCTCAGCGGCATGCAGCATCCGAGAGCCATTACCATGGTGGAGTGTCTCAGCCGAGCTGGTCAGCAAAGGGATGAGTGTGTGTCTATTTTTCTTCTCTGCTTTTTCTTGTGTTTTCATTTGCCTTTCTGCTTCAGCCCCCTGGGGCTTGTTCATCACCCCATGGAATCACAGCACACTTCTTTCTCTCTCTCTCTCTCTCTCTCTCTCTCTCTGACTGACTGACTGACTGACTGAGACCTCAGGCTACTTTCAGCCCAGCTTTCCTGCAACATCTGCAACCCCCCCCCAATCTCCACCCTGTTACCCTAGATATCCTCTACCCCCTATTGACGGTGCACATGGTTCAGTCCGGCCACAACTTGGGCCACTGTAATCTTGTTATGCTTCACTGGAGCAGTCCAAAGGAAGGAAGCACAGGGTCACTAATCCACACCACTGGCCAGTTAATGCTGTTAGTTGCACAGACTCATATATGCACGATCGATTCACACTAATCAGCAATTCAAGGCAACTTAAAAATCAATACCAACAAAGTTTAATGCACAGAAACAATGATAACTAAGTTGACATTTACAAAGCATGTAAACACAATGGCCATTTCAAATGTTCTAGGATGCATTTCCCAAAGTGAACTATGGTTGCAAGTTCCATCATTATCAATAGAGTTCAATGGGACTTACAACCATAGTTGACTAATGATGCTTTTGGGAAACGCACCCCTGTTTGACTGGACGGTCTGACATGTCAACTTCTGGCTCAACCAATGTCATGTATTTGAGGGCGGGATTACCTGTTTGTCCAAATAATTGTAGACAGAGGAGTTTGGGAAACCTGGGAAACCATCAATCATGTGATTTATTTAGTGGCACAGTAATTTCAACTGCTTTAAAGAGAAACAAAATAACTATGTGGACCCACAATGTTACATATTTATATTTCTCTAAAACATATTTAGAAAACATTTAAAGGACATTAAAACATTCATAATGACTCAGATTTCCAGGCTGGAACCATTAAAAAAAGTTTCCAAAGAAGTTTCTCGAACTTTAAACTAAATAGACTTCCATTGCCATTTGCTGGTGAAGCTGACTGGGGACACCAATATCTCATCAGGGTAGCCCCATACACAACAATTAGATCTGTAACTTTTCCTTGGGCACCAGTAAAATAACTGCATCCTGTCCATTGACAAAGTGTTCAATACTGTATAGAGCCCCCAATGAAACGACCCATAAAACAAGGACTTGTGCTCCAAGATCTTCTTATCGCTCTGAATGAAACCAGTATGTAATTTACAACCTATTGTTTTCAGAAACAAGGTTGAAATGGCTCAGTTACAATAGTAAATAGGTTGTCTTTACTGTGAGTTGTGGCTAGTGTACTAACAGGCCTGTGTGTGTGTGTTTGTGTTATGTTAGCTGGTACACTAATCACTGCTGTGTCATGGTGGTGTGGAAGAGTCAGAGCGGAGGCAGATGGTAAACACAAATCGGCTGTTTAACCTGGTCCACATGACAGAAAAAAACACAAATAATATCTCTTTAGTCTCTCAATTGTTTCTCCGACACCAATGGAATTAATTCGAGAGCAAATTGAGACTTTCTTGCTTCCCTTGGGCACTAAACTCACATGTGTCCTTTTGACTGCCAGAATAGATTTAAACAATGTCTCAAACTCAAATGATCAAAGTCTGCGATAGAAAGCCAGAGATTCAATATGATGTAATCATTTCTAATCAAATAAACTATGAATATGCTATCCAAATTAACTGTATATCTTTATATGATAATGCCAACACTTATTTTATTTTAGGAGGAACATCTGAGACAAAGTTAAAACTTAAATAAGACAGAGTTTTAAAAGTGCAACCTCTGAGGAATGACATTTCCCTTTGGAGGTTCTCATTTGCATAAGTATTGCTGACTAAATGTGAGGATTTTCATATGCAAGGCTTTGAGACATGTCTCAGAAAGACAAGGACACTTATTCTGGCTTGATTACAAACACAATTATAGATAAAGTGAGCGACAGAGAGAGAGAGAGAGAGAGAGAGAGAGAGAGAGAGAGAGAGAGAGAGAGAGAGAGAGAGAAAAAAAATACCAGCCTCCGTCTTAATCTCCTCTAATCCGACTCACTCTCAGCCTCTGCTGACCTTGGCGCCATCATGACCAAATGCTGGAGTGAGACCACAAAAAGTGTTTAAACACACAAAGACCTTACAGAGCTGATAACACCTGAGACGAGAGAGGTGGATGTGCATTTATAGAAGTTCAAATTTCCTTGCATTAGCATAAAACATTTCTGTCAGGACCACTATCGTCAAATATGATTAATAATTGCATAGAGTTTATATTGGCGGCGGTATGGTTCTGTTCTGGGCAAGAACTCCCTGCGCATCCATGCAGTCTAGCATGGATAAGAGCCGGGAGTGCTGCTCAGTATACAATATAGCTGTGCTAGCTGGGTATTACATGTAGTTTTCCTTTCCAGGAAGGTCATAAATGATTCATTTGCATTGACTAAAGACTAAATGAGTGAGTGAGAATGAGGGAAGGGAGGAGCTTTAGTCTCAGACAGCAGGTAGAAGTCCAAAAATAACACATCTAATGAGTCAGCTATAATTTGCCTGGGTTACCCTTAGTCTGAAACGAAGCCAAGAGTCAGCGAGACATAAGGCTAATGTAACTGGTGGGTCAGTGGATCTGTTACGAGTGCTAATTCATCACTGTTATCAAAGTGTGATTAACTTTTCAACACTCTTGACACCATGTTCTAAAGTCAGCAAGTATATATTTAGCTACCTGGACATTTGAAGGTAACTCTATCGCCCCCTTGAGGTTTGTTAATGCACACTTGAGATTTGCTGGTTAGGCATTTCTGTACTTGCAGGTTATAGCCGTTTTTTTTATATATTATTATTGAATATCTTCACCATGATCTCAGCACAGGAAGAACAGCTTTCCCTCTAATTCTCTCTGTCTTTCTCCTGATCTTTCACTCCTTCCTCTGTCATGAAGCTCTTTGATCTGGTCGGAGTAGGAGGAGCTCATAGCTCATCCTGGAATGTGATTGTAGGTTTTATAAAGCCCGTGTCTGCCATCCGCTTCCAAGACCCTGCAGCCTCGCAGGTAAAACTACACTCATCATCATTCCACAGCTTTCAATTCCAACTTCCTTAAGACTACAACATATATTTAGAATTAAAAAATAAGCCAGAGAAAATATATGAGAAGGCTCATAAGATAACAAGATCTTTTATGTGAGTAGATTTATGTATGCATAAGATTTCAAACATTATATTGTTGTCACATGACCTCATGTGCACATTTAAGTATGCAAAATGTATTATGTCTGATATAAAAATGGTTATTTTAGCTTATATCAAATTTTATCCTATATAAATGTATCAAATTTCCACATCATCCTTCAGAAGTCATTCTAATATGCTAATTTGCTGCTCAAGAATCAGTAAAAATATATATATATATGCTAAAATAAAAGGTCTGGTTATGTTTATTTTATTTAAAACAGCCTTGTTAGATTGATACCATTCAAATTATTGCTCAAATAGAGTTGACTAAACTTCACATCTGCATTTGAAATCAGCCGGTGAGGAAGCGCAGGATGTCTTTTCTCCTCTCTCTTAAACTAACACTAACACTGGATCGGACGACCTGGTTCTTGTATCCAGCACTGAATTGCAGTGGTTTAGTGTGTGACATACCGCCTGACCGCTACAGCTAAGAGCACACACGGATGGTATGCTCAGTAAGAATGCATTAGACCAAAACTGTGCATATAACGCTGACTGGATTAAAATTTATATCCACAGCGTCTTGTTTTCATTAGCGGGATGCCCGTACCGAATCATTAAAGAATCAAGTGATGTGGTTTAAAAGACATTCCCTTTCCAAACCAGAGCCTGTAACACTGCAAACTGAACTCTGATAGAAATCAACTTCATTAGACATTTCGGTCAGAACTGTCGAAGACCATTAGCATCAACTTGTTTTGAAATGTTTCTTTTGCCACCATGAAAGTAAATTAAAAATGTGGTATTTTAGAAAGTGTGTCTCTATGTTTAAATTGCCTATAATGAGGAATTTTGTTTGCATTTTTTTCTGCATGCAATTTATACATGTATATATATATATATATATATATATATATATATATATATATATATATATATATATATATATATATATATATATATATATATATATATATATTCTCTATTCAAGAATAGACATTTCTATAGAATTATATACTATATTTACAAGTCTCTTGCAAAAATAGTCACCAATTTAGATGTCAAACACTACGCTAAGGTCATGATTACTTCTGGATAAACGCATCTGTCAAATGCACAAATGTAAATTTTAATTTTCAACACAACTAGATTCAAGTCTGGACAGTTATTCAATCCACAATACTTCTTTTTCAAGTTTTTGAACACATTTATGACAATGCACTTACTGTGACATCTCAAGGTAACTGCATACCTCCTGCAATTTGGCTATTAAATGTGATTAATACCCAAGTAATTTTCAGATTTATATAGCTAAATACTTAATTTGACTTATAATTACATAGAATTAATTTTACAGGGTTCATGGATGGATGGATGGATGGATGGATGGATAGGCAGACAAAGAGATGATATAGATAGATATCTATAATATCTATATAATATCTAATAGGATGTTGCTATGCTGTTGCTATGATGCTGTGGATGGTTGCTAGGCGGTGTCTTACTCTCTTCCCTCAAGTGATATTGTAATTTCATGACATCTAACAGGTAAAGATCAGTCTGTTTGGCAGGGATCTGGTCTCTGTAACTGCAGCAGCCCTGCATAGCTGCTCACGCACAGAGCCGGACCTGAGAAGCACAAACACTAACTCATCAAGAAGCACTTATCCAGCCCATGGGAACACGTCCCTAAACCTCAGATCTGTGCATCTATGTCTTTAAAACTCCCTAAAAACAGCAGGTCCGCTGGACGCTTTCACTTTCTAAACAAAAAAATAACACTTATCCTTTACACAAATCAGCAGAAAGTGACTCTCAAGTCCCTCAGAGCAGCTGTCTAATTTCAGAACGCAAACCCCAGAGTCCCTGAGAAAAACACTCTTCAAAGGCTGACAGAAGGAGTAGAGCAAGCGTTCGCTAAAGTTTAGACTGATCTTTTGTTTATCCAGCTGTGATGTATTACTCTGGCCTTTGAATATGTTCCACCTTCAGAGTTCATGACTGCACTTCCCTAGTACTATTGCTCATACTGTACTTACGGTTAGTGACGTGACCAAACCCCTGGCACTAACTGAACTTGGGCATGTATCCCGTATCACATACTTTTTCACATGATTGTTAAGGAGATGAGTGCTGTTACTTTACTAAATGTTCAGATGCTGAGCATTTTATTTTGCTTGACAATAAAACTTCCAAAGACTTGCAATGAAGGAGGGACCCAAACCATATCTAGAGACCAGAAGAGCATAAGACTTGTAGGTGGACAAACCACCCAGAACATTAGTGGCTCATATTTATCTTTTTTTTTTAAATATATAAAACTCTATTCTGGAAATAAAATGCTACTTTAACATGTTGATTTTGAGGTGAATCAAATATAATACCACAACATCATGAAGGCATGTTCTGTGTTCAGGACAGGAGATGTAATGCCCTCTAGTGGTGTATAAGGTAATACCTAGTTACTGATACTGAACTTCATAAAATCTCCACAGCCAGGTAAAGAACAAGATCTCAAAATGTATCTGAAAATAAGTATTTTAGTAACTTTTTAAGCTTCGTTATAATTGGGAGTACATTTCACATCAAGAAAGCATAACAATGTACGGTCATAGCTGACGGTCAATTATGTACTCCTTATTGTACATAAAGTATTGAATTGACAGGACAATGTCCACCAAAGAAGAAAATAACATCATATGATGATGATTGCATGGTGTTTAGTTAGTTTTTTAGTTGCATAGTTTACAGAACTTTTGCAGATATCAGGAAAATAAAAAATTTTCTTTATTTTCTTTCATTATTTTCAAATCAATGGAGACCAGAAGCTCATTTCTTAAGACAATAGAGAGAAAAATCATTATCTGGTTATGGAATGTACCCTAAATTAGATAAAATAAATATTAATATTTCACAAAATATTCAGGGTACCTTGAAACCTTGAAATGTCAGGAAGTTTTCCAGGCATGTAAAAGTAATGGAAATGTAATAATGTAAATCATTCTAGTTGTTCTCAGTTCTAAAATATTTTGTTGGTAAGAAATTACTATTATTGCAATCACTATAATTGAAGAAAAAAAGTGATTTCTCCAGTAGTCATGAATGGCTAGAAGAGTCATGGAAAAATCACTGCAATTTATAGGTCAAAAGGTGTGGGAACCCTGATTATTACATTCTGCCACATGTTTTCACTTAACGCTGTGCTGTACTCACTGTACCTTTGAGAAAATGTTTTGTTCCACATTGTGTCTCTCTCTGTCTGATTCCTGCAGGGTCATTCTTGTGCGCTCTGGGTCAAAACATACGGATGCACACACTGGACCTCCCACTGGCCATTTATCTGTACTGCTCGGGGTCACAGACATCACCACCTACAGTCACAGACTCGACCTTTGACCCCCAGCCACCTCATTACAGCACTCCTAACAGACCCAGAGGTCTGTGATCTGAGGCAGACTGACTCGAGGGGAAAGGTCAACTACTGGCCATGGTGATTTTCCTGTAATTAGGCTCAATGCTGGAGACCCTTTTGAATTCAACTAAGCAAAGGTCGAGTTTCATCCAATCACCATTAAGCTCATCATCACCTGAATACCTCATTCAGCCAAACCATTGTGCAAATTACTGAAGGGGTGGGGGGGTGTAACCACCCAAAATAGGAGCAATTCAAAGAAGGTAAAAACAAGCGTTCTGTGTATTACATAAAGGAATGCTTCAGAAATGTTTTAGTAAGAACCATAAAAAGTTCAATTAAAAGTTAAAGCACAAATTATTTGGAGGGGTCTGAACACCAAACCAAAGTCAAAACTAAAGGATGCAAAAAATGTCTGGAAATAAATAAAAACTAAAGCTGAAATAAAAAAGAAAATAAATTAAACCTAAATATGTATATTAACCCACTTACGCTATCTAGGTAACCTATTTATTTCCGTCCCAAATCGGCTCAACTTTTTTTAATTTTTAATTTAATTTTTAATTTTCTAGCCTTCCTCCTTCCCCAGCACCACCTGCCTAGATCTGCTAGGGAGTCTCCCTACTTTCCTTGCAGCAGCTCATATCCTATTCACTGTATTTATGTGAATGTTTTGGTAGTAGCCTTCACTCATGCCAGCAGCAGATCTAATCCGCCCAGACAAATACATTCCATTCTTATCAATAAAATGCTGTTTAATTCTATTCCGAGATTCACCTTGATTGACATCACTTCACTATATTTACTTCTGTCATGACAACTCTCTGAGTGTTTGGCATGATAATGGATATGACAATTTTAAAGGTGCCCTAGAATCAAAAATTGAATTTACCTTGGCATAGTTGAATAACAAGAGTTCAGTACATGGAAATGACAGTCTCTTACACAAGAAGGAGGAATCAATGGTGTTTATCTCATTTGTTTAAAAGACCTCCGAAGAACAGGCGAATCTCAACATAACACAGACTGTTACGTAACAGTCGGGATCATTAATATGTATGCCCCCAATATTTGCATATGCCAGCCCATGTTCAAGGCATTACACAAGGGCAGCCAGTATTAACGTCTGGATCTGTGCACAGCTGAATCATCAGACTAGGTAAGCAAGCAAGAACAATAGTGAAAAATGGCAGATGGTGCAATAATAACTGACATGATCCATGATATCATGATATTTTTAGTGATATTTGTAAATTGTCTTTCTAAATGTTTCGTTAGCATGTTGCTAATGTACTGTTAAATGTGGTTAAAGTTACTATCGTTTCTTACTGTATTCATGGAGACAAGAGAGCCGTCTGTATAATGCATAAACACAACTTCATTCTTTATAAATCTCTCCAACAGTGTGTAATATTAGCTTTAGCCACAAAACACCAAACTCATTCAGAATCAAATGTAAACATCCAAGCATAGTTAATGATGCCCCAAAATAGGCAGTTAAATAAATTAATTTTTTTTTTTAAAAATCGATGGGGTATTTTGAGCTGAAACTTCACAGACACATTCAGGGGACACCTTAGACTTGTATTACATCTTGTAAAAACTGGTTCTAGGGCACCTTTAATATGTCTTGCCGGAATAGATCTGCTACTCTGCTGCTGCTGCGAATGTTGCTGCTACTGTTGGTTATTGCTGCTACTTCTATTGCTGCTGCTGTTTGTTATTGCTGTTGCTGCTGTTATTTCTGCTGCTGTTGGTTATTGCTGCTGCTACTGTTATTGCTGTTGGTTATTGCTGCTGCTGCTGTTGGTTATTGTTGCTGCTGCTGTTATTGCTGCTGCTGTTGGTTATTGTTGTTGCTGCTGTTATTGCTGCTGTTGTTATTGCTGCTGCTGCTGTTGGTTATTGCTGCTGCTGTTTAATTGCTGTTGGTTATTGCTGCTGCTGTTTAATTGCTGTTGGTTATTGCTGCTGCTGTTGGTTATTGCTGCTGCTGTTGGTTATTTCTGCTGCTGTTGTTATTGCTGCTGCTGCTGTTGGTTATTGCTGCTGCTGTTTAATTGCTGTTGGTTATTGCTGCTGCTGTTTAATTGCTGTTGGTTATTGCTGCTGCTGTTGGTTATTTCTGCTGCTGTTATTGCTGCTGCTGTCTAATTGCTGTTGCTGCTGCTGCAGAGCAAGTATGACATGCTGCTGCTGTACAATATAGCATACATGATTTACCTGTAGCAGATCTATACAGGTGGAGCTGGGGAAGGTGGAGGGTTTCTGAAAGTGCACTGCAACTGCTACAGCAAATGCTGACCAAGTATTTGAAGGTTGAGCAGCAAGCTCATTGGCTACTGATACAGCAGGAACCAATCAGCTCTGCCCTATAAAGAATGTCTATCAGCCTGTGCCATCTAGAGTTTCAATACAGAACTTTGTATTTATCACAATTTTATCTCTAAAATATTGGCGTTTGTGTTATAAGTCTCAAAAATAGTTAGCTAACTGTGTTTGCTTACAACTCAGGTTGCGCAATCTGAAACTGAACAGAAATCTGGATTTTCACAGGCCTTTGAGTCAAAGTAGCAGAAGTTACAGATGCTGACTGAGATCCATTTGGCTCAAGGTCTGGTAGAGTTGTTTTGGAAGGGAGACGTTATTGAGAGCAGACCTCCGTCATTGCTTCACATCCATTCATGCAGATTGTCTGCCAATCCTGTAACTGCTGCGTTTTGTGAGCACTACAGGTTTGGCGGGATTCAAGGGGGTTTTAGTTCTGAGCAAAGCTCTTCTAAGTGTGTGTTCTCCACAACAAAAAAAGCTCATTTTAAAAATTACTTTTATGACCCATGAAATGTTGAACAGTCCATGAGAAAGAAACTCATCTGGACTTACAAGCTCCAAAAACAACTTGCTAATCTCAGCGCAGTTACACTAACACAATGGGCACGAAAAAATAAAAAATGCAGCCCTTGTGAATGAATAAAGCATTAGCTTTGGCTTGAAACAACACAAACATTCTGTTCTAAAGGTGGAAAATCATCAATGAATCAAATCAAAAATCAAAAATTCAACACTGATTATACAAAAGTCAGTAGACTCAACTAAAATCAAATCACGCTTAGTGAATTGCATAATTGTCAATGCTGGCTAACCATGAATACTAAATATAAAAATTTTATACTAAATACTAAATACTAAAACATTTATTTACAGTCAACAGTCAATCTAGCAATCCTCTAGCATCGTAGTGGCAACTTTTGTATTGCCAAAACAGCACTGACATTTCTTCAAAAATGGAGGCTACTGTAGCACCCTATACTGTTCAAAAGTTAGGAGTTGGGTCAGCAACAATAGCCTTGTGGGTAGCACGCCGACATATAGCGCAATTGCACCTCTGGTGACCAGAGTTTGATTCCCGGCTCGAGGTCCTATTTTCAGCATCATTAGTCCAGTCTTCAGTGTCTTCAGAAATCATTCTAATATGTTGATTTGATGATCAAACAGTTATTATTTTTAATACAGTTGTGCTGCTTAGTTGTGGAAACTGTGATACATTTTTCAGGATTCTTTGATGAATAGAAAGTTCAAAAGAACCACTGTCTCTCATGTTCTAATTAACACTTTTCACTATCTTCATCACAATAAACACAAACTTCATATGAGCCGGGTGAAGTTCGCAGCACACACGTGCCATCGTAAAGCGCTGTAGATGGTCTGCGGTCAGGTGTGGAGTCTGTGGACGCTCTCTCACTCACACAGAACTTAAATCTGCTCTCATACGCTTCTAATGGATCTCCCAGTGAGTTCTGGCCTGGATCCACTGCTCTCCACTGCCTTTGAAGTCCACAACACACACACAATAAGAGATGTTGTGCAGTGTAAACCCTTTTTATCATGCCAATAAAATTTGATCATGAGAGAGATATAGGCTTGTTCTTGTGCTTCACTTTGTACTCTAACATACTTCACTAACAAAACAAAAAGAGAGAGAGAGAGAGAGAGAGAGAGAGAGAGAGAGAGAGAGAGAAAAGTTTTTGTTTACAGACGGTATCTTTGGTACTTTTTGTTGTGGAAGTTTTGCACAAGTGTACAAGCTGATTTTTGGACATGGTATTATTGTAATACAATGTTTTTTAGACATGTAAAAGGTACCAAACAGTACAATGAATAATTGGAGTACCATGTGAATAAATACCATTGAACATGATTTATACTAAAATTATGTACCGTATGCATTTACATGGCATTCCAACATACTTTAAAGAATACCATGGTATTACCAGTGTTATTTTAGTATTATTTATATACTATTATTGTATTTATTCAAATTTTGAATTAGCTTTTATTTTTATATTTTTAATTTTCAACATAATTTTAGTTTTTTTTTATGTTCTTTTGTCATTTTTATTAGATTTTAAATGTTTATTTTATTATATTATAATATTTTTAATTTGTTATTTCAGTTGTAGTTTTTGTAATTTTAGTACTTCAACCTACACTTAAATCTCAGTTAGATGCAAAGACAACGTTTCGAATTTTCGAAATTCAAGGTTTTTTTTAATTATCTAATATTGTTTCAGCTTTATTTCAATTACTGAAAACAATCTTTAATATTATTTGGTTTTAGTTTTAGTAAACAGTAAAAACCCTTGCTATTACCATGGTACAAAAATATGAACTATGACTATGTTACTTTTTTGGTGCTTACTTTGAAGTATTTTTTTGTTTTGTTGTTTTTGTTTTTAAGTGTGATTTTTGGGAACTCCAAAACCACTTTACCTCCATGACGGTGGGCCAGAGGAGCAGTATATTACTTTTTTGGATAGTTAAATTTGAGAGGGCGACTGTGAATTTGGAGAGTCCCCATCTCTAGCAGGTGGGAGTTTCTCTTCCCTGGAAAGTCACGAGTGAACAAAGACACCGCTGTTACGAAGAGAATCCGAGAGATCCCAACAACGTTACAATTGAGACTTCACCGCCCCGAGCTGGGAAAGTTTGTGCCCGACTGAACAAGCCCAACCTGAGAGCATCTCTCCCTCACGCCATCCACAACATGAACAAGTCACTTGTCCTAGAGCAAATCAGACATGCTTATCGTGCTGAAACTGGGAGGAGGAGTTTTAGGTTCGCCTGCATGAGGGACCTGCCAACTAAAACAAGGAAGAGAATAATACAATAAATCTTTCATCACACAGTTCGAGAGCCAAACAAGCCCACCTCATCGCCAGTTCTGTTCTTTGATGTCATCTGTGATGAGTTATCGGAAAGATGTACTACTTCATTTCAGATGAATTTAGAGTGTAATGAATGCATGACTGAGGAATGTGGCAGATTATAGTTCTTACTGCATTAAAACCACTGTAAAATGCAAACCTGCACTTCACATTCAACTGAAGCAACTGTAAAAATTAATTATGCTAATAAGTCATTTTACTAAATGTAATATTGTTGAACATTGGTGTATTTTATTATATTGCTGTCACTGCTGTTTTATAAAAGCAATCATCCACTTTGGTAAAACACTAAATTCAGTCATCAAGCATAAACCGCTCAGATAAACCAGTAAAACCGCCACTGTAGAGTTTAAGAATAACAGAAACTCCTTAAATGTGATGTGTATATTATTTACAGTGCATCAATGTTAGCAACATGCTAATTCATGCTAGTAATGTGTAAAATCATGCTAGAAACATGTTAGCAAATGTGCAAATTCATGCTTGCAGTGTGTTAATGCTGCCTTCACGTGCTCTTGGAATTATCGTAAATATGAGTTTCCTAGGTAAAAATTGCACATGAACACCCTCCTGTTTCGAAACTTGAATGCAATGAGCTCGTAATCATGACTTCTGAAGTAGGAATTATCAAATTTCCGATAGCACATGAAGGCAGCATTAAACATGTTAGCAATGTGCCCATTCAAGCTAGCAATATATTAACATGCTCATCATGCTAATCATGCTAACAACTTGTTAACAGACATGCTAATCATGCTAGCTACATGTTAAAGGGATGTCCTATCCTTTCCTATTCTACTTACGGAACGAACGCGGTGCCAGTTCCGTTTTTTCCGTAAGTAGAATAGGAAAGGTTAGGACATACAGCGTAAGCTTTTTAAAGAATACGGAAAGCGGAAGCACGTGCAAGGCGATCATTTGTGTTTATAAAGCATATACAGTTGTATTTTTGTAGAAAATGACTGATCTTTTCACTAGATAAGACCCTTATTCCTCGTCTGGTATCGTTTAAAGCCCTTTGAAGCTGCACTGAAACTGTAATTTTGACCTTTAACCGTTTGGAGGCCATTGAAGTCCACTATAAGGAGAATAATCCTGGAATGTTTTCATCAAAAACATTCATTTCTTTTCTATGAAGAAAGAAAGACATGAACATCTTGGATGACATGGGGGTGAGTAAATTATCAGGAAAATCAGGAAAAACGCCAGAGCGCGTACACACCTCACACACCGGATGCCGTGCACTCAAGGCAGTTGGACATATTGGTGTATTAGAGGTAAAAAATTATATAAATACTGTTCGGTTTCTCGCACAAACCGATCATTTCGTGTCTTATGACATCAATGTGTCGTCACGAGTCACAGGATTTAATTTGGATTTGTCTGTGCATGTTTTTTTTACTCTCATAGATTGTGTTGCCATTGACATGCATTATACGACTGACAGACTACAGCATTTGGAGTTAAAAATCCTCATTTGTGTGTTTCTACTGAAGAAACAAAGTCACCTACATCTTGGATGCCCTGGGGGTAAGCAGATAAACATCAAATTTTCATTTTTGGGAGAACTATCCCTTTAAAACAGGTTAATAATGTTAACAACATGTTAATCATGTTAACAACATGCTAAAACATGCTAGCAATGTGTTAAATAACACTAGAAACATGTTGGCAAATGTGCTAATTCATGCTAGCAATGTATTAAATCATATAAGCAACATGCTAATCATGTTATCAACATGCCAATAATGCTAACAACATATTAAAACATGTTAATCATGTTAACAAAATGATAAAACATGCTAGCAATGTGCTAAATCATGTTATCAACATGTTACTCATGCTAGTTACGTTAAAACATGATAGCAATGTGTTAAATCATACTAGCAACATGTTAAAACATGTTAATAATGCTAACAAAATGCTGAAACTTGCTAACAATGTATTAAAACATGGTAGTAAAATGTAGGGCTGCACGATATATCGCATGAGATTGTCACGCGCATTTCGTCAGTAAAGCCGGTTCCCTGATTACCGCTAAATCGCCATCACCTGCTTTCAAATGGAGCGGCATTTAATAGAGACGTACAGAGCTATTAACTACAGAGCCGTAGTTCACTGAAAAGCCACGCAATATCGCGTTCATTATCGAAGGCGATTCATCTGCGATATGAATGCGATATTGCGTGGCTTTTCAGTGAACTACGGCTCTGTCTATTAAATGCCGCTCCATTTGAAAGCAGGTGATGACGATTTAGCGGTAATCAGGGAACCGGCTTTACTGACGAAACGCACGTGACAATCTCATGCGATATATCGTGCAGCCCTAGTAAAATGCTAAATCATGCTAACAACATGTTAAACCATGCTTTCTCTGAGTAAAACCTTCAAACTTTTCAAAGTTATTTTTAACTTTTAGACCAGGCTTTGTGGAGCCAACATCAAAATTTGTCATCAAACTTTACTAGTTATAATAATTATTATTTATTTTAATTATAAGCAATATTATTAAATAGGGCAACCCCATAAAAAAATACATATTTTATTAAAATCTATTTATTTTATTTAAATAAACAAATAATAAGTGAAGTGACTAAAACTTATTTAACCAAACTAAAACTGATCAATCAATAAATCAGTATCGAAATGAACTGATCTAATCAATCAGTTCTGAGGTTCAAGAAAGGAGAAACATCTCATAATGTCACGTTTCACTTTTCTAACAAGATTTCCATCAGTTCCCCAGTTGCAAATATACATAAATACTCCCGCTGAGGTCACAAAATCCTTCATCTCCCTCATACGGCGTCATCTCGTGTTTTCCACGTGCAGCGGTGCGGGTCATCTGGAAAACACGGCCTGTGATTCTCCCTCCAAAACTAACACGCTCTGTCCCACTTCCCTTTTATGAGCCTCATTCTACAACCCACAAATCATTCAGCACAAATCAGTTTATGTACACACCGCAGCGTTTACGTCCAGACATAACTTTAACACAAGAAAAATTCTTTTCAGGCCTGAGTTGATTGCGTTAAACCAACCGAGCTGGCTGGATAAGACAGAGGAACAGATTTACGTGTGAGAGCAACGGATCGCCCACCGCGCGTGCCGTGTGAGATACACGTGATATGAGAGCCGCCCTTTGATTCAGGTTCTCCAGACTGCAGAGCGACGGCCAAAATCAGCTCATACGAAGGTGCCTGTTACGCAACCGTCTCACTAGTGCGATCGTAAGAGCGTTTCTGCCCGCTGAGCCCTGAGTAAACACACACATACAGAGAGACGCATCCAGTTCCAATGATTCCCACAGTTGTCACTCAACAGCTCTTTGCACGCCCACAAACACGAGGCTCGGCCAGGTAAAAAGTTTGAAGGAGGTGAGAGCGAGTTAAGAAAGCAAGCAAATGCGGATGTGAAGGAAAAGAGACTTATTTAATGCACTCCAGAGGGCCTTTACATCAACTCGGTTTCATCATATTCATCATAAACAAGCTGCAGCCACTCCCGTCTACTTCTGAGGAAATGTCAGTATTCCCAAACCTTACAGACTGCCTACAGCAGAAGAAGCACAACACATGGTAAAGCCATCATAACGCTCGTCTGTCAGTCAGAGAAATGAGCCGAATGTGGAAAAATGCCTCCTGACGATCCGAGCAACAAATCAGTGACAACAAATATTTGCAGACACGGATTGACACTGTTATACAATCAAAATACAAACCGAGTGACATGAAATAGTACACGGTAAAAATAATAATAATAATAGGATGAATTCAGGGTGATTGGGACACTTTTTGCAATTGAAAAGACTTGGATAATAATAATAAATTGGCAGTTGTAAATAAAACGAGATTGTTGGAGTATTTTTTTACAAGAAAATACTATTTAAAGGTGCCCTAGAACTTTTTTTTAAAAAGATGTAATATAAGTCTAAGGTGTCCCCTGAATGTGTCTGTGAAGTTTCAGCTCAAAATACCCCATAGATTTTTGTTAATTCATTTTTTTAACTGCTTATTTTGGGGCATAATTAGAAATGAGCCGATTCAGGGTGTGTGGCCCTTTAATTCTCGTGCTCCACACCCCAAGAGCTCGCGCTTGCCTTAAACAACATTAAAAAAAAAGTTCAAACAGCTAATATAACCCTCAAAATGGATCTTTACAAAGTGTTCGTCATGCAGCATGTCTAATCGCATAAGTACAGTATTTATTTTGATGTTTACATTGATTCTGAATGAGTTTGAGGCTATATGCTCCGTGGCTAACGGCTAATGCTACACTGTTAGAGAGATTTATAAAGAATGAAGTTGTGTTTATGAATTATACAGACTGCAAGTGTTTAAAAATGAAAATAGCGACGGCTCTTGTCTCTGTGAATACAGTAAGAAACGATGGTAACTTTAACCACATTTAACAGTACATTAGCAACATGCTAACGAAACATTTAGAAAGACAATTTACAAATATCACTAAAAATGTCATGTAATCTTGGATCATGTCAGTTATTATTGCTCCATCTGCCATTTTTTGCTATTGTTCTTGCTTGCTTACCTAGTCTGATGATTCAGCTGTGCACAGATCCAGATGTTAATACTGGCTGCCCTTATGTAATGCCTCGATCATGGGCTGGCATATGCAAATATTGGGGGCGTACATATTAATGATCCCGACTGTTACGTAACAGTCGGTGTTATGTTGAGATTCGCCTGTTCTTCGGAGGTCTTTTAAACAAATGAGATTTATATAAGAAGGAGGAAACAATGGAGTTTGAGATTCACTGTATGTCTTTTCCATGTACTGAACTCTTGTTGTTTAACTATGCTGAGGTAAATTCAATTTTTGAATCTAGGGCACCTTTAAGTTTTTCTACTTCAAAACTTGTGTGTAACAGAAGCAAACTTTGTAATTATTTGTGAAACACCTTTTTTTTAATGTATAAATCTAGAAAAATTTAAAAAAAAATGTATGTTATTGTACGAATTTATACGATTTGTCTAAACCCCAGTAAGTTTAGGGGCGGGGTTAGGGGTAGTTAATTCATACAAATTCATATGAATTTGGCAAATTGCAAAAATAAGTATGATTAAGCAAAAAACGTATGAATTCATATGAGTGAGGTCGTACACCACGTAAAGAAAGATCGGGTTGGCTCAATAATTCTGGGGTGGCCTTATTTGTTAAGTATAATTTCAATGCTGCATTATTAATTTGGCTAAAAGAGATGAATTATTCTGTCTATCTCTTTTTTGGTACACTATGAAACCCTGTGAAATCTCTTAGCAAATAACGTATTTCATATTAAAAAGGAAGTTTGAGAGAGCAAGACCAATATTGCTCGAAAATTTACCTTCAAGAAACTGAAAGCTTATATAATTTGGTCAACATTAGCCTGAAAGCTTACAGACATGAACTAAACTCCACAAAACTCCAATTGTGAGTATAGACAGCTCACTTATTTCTCTCTTTTAAAAAGATTTCAAGTCGTGATATCCGTTTCTGCCGCTTTTCTGAATCTGTTTGTGTAGAACACACATTTTGAGTGTTTCTCCACAGTCGTAAATCGGAGGATGTGCTCAGACGTTTTCGCAGACAGCTGGGTTTAAAAATAAACTCACTGGACCTTCCTGCGCTCATCACCCCACACTACGTCACAGGGCGCGCGCGTGTGTGTGTGTGTGTGTGTGTGTGTGTGTGTTACGTCCTCCGAGCGCATCATAACATTCGGTGGTTGCGGTGCCAGCAAATGGCACAGGGAAAGCCGTCTCTGCCGTTATTTTTAACTCGTTGTCTCCATGGAAACTGCCACATACGAGAAGACCCGCACACTCCTGCCAACTTACATGGGAGTGTGTAAATCTTCTGCATGTGAGTGTGTGTCTGATTTCAGGCCACACCTGTAAGGCTCATATATTGTATCAGGATATGTGTATTTAAATAATTTATAGATAATATTACCATGGTGCTGTACAGATTATTTTGGGGCAGGTTTTGCAGGAATTAATCATGGTACAAAAGTACAAACCATTAATTTCCCTCCAGATTCTAACTGATTCTAATTCTAAGACCAACATTGGGGTTCAAAACAACAACAAAACATCAAAAAACAAACTGATTTAATACTACTTTTAGCAAAATCAACTTGTATTTCTCACTTTAGACAATAAACAGGATTTGAAGCATTAGAATTGTTACTTACCTGGAGATGATGATGAAGCAGAATTGATGGAGCAACAACATGGAAGAGAAAAAAAGAGACATATATTTAGTCAATGGACAAATACTTTAAGTGTAAAGTGTAAAGTTTGGGGTCAGGAAGATTTTTTGAAAGAAATTAATACTTTTATTCAGCAAGGACGCATTAAATTAATCAATTTGACAGTATTTTATGATTTTTGAAACTTGAAATTTCTATTAATCAAAGAAAAAAAAAGGTTTCTTGAGCAAATCATCATATTAGAATGATTTCTGAAGGATCATGTGACACTGAAGACTGGAGTAATGATGCTGAAAATTCAGCTTTGATCACAGGATATAAATTACATTTTATAATATATTCACATAGAAAACAGTTATTTTAAATTAAAATAATATTTCACAATTTTACTGTATTTTTGATCAAATAAATGCAGCCTTGGTGAGCATAAGAGGTTTCTTTCAAAAAAAATGCAAACTAATACATCTGAAATAGCTAAAGCTGCTATTCATACACTTATATAATTATTTAACCATCAACATGGTATGCACTAAAAAAAGACTTTAGACCTGCGTTCAATCTGAGGTTTAAGTAACCTTTAAAATAGCTGCTCCAGGGATTGAAACATGCACTTTTCCCCATTATATGTGAGCAGTGCAATATAGTGTTTGCTGTCAGCGTCTTTATGTTCTGACAATGCATGAGCTCTAAGAAGCCATTTTGTAACTCATAAAGGAAAACCCTCCACTGGAGTCTCTATATGTGAGGTCATTCATTTCAGGTCAACTGCACTTCACTGTGTGTGACAGAATTTATGTGAGAAACTCAATATGTGCTCATATTTTTTCTAACATACTAAAGTGTGCACACAGCAGGTTTAAAAAAAGATGCCTCACTGTGAGCGAATTGGGTTCAAACTTTTGTTGTGTGTGTGTGTGTGTTTGTATGATATGCATGTATATATATGTATATATAAACAATCATCATGTTTTTATTTCTCCTACAGTCTTGAAAGTAAAAGTTCTTTTTTTTTTTGGCATCTATAGACCTTATTTACCAGAGAAACAAGCGCGCCGCCATCTTTATAAAATTGTCTTTGAACTTCCGTTTTGCTGTAGCTCTGTACATTTCTATGGCATCGCTGTCAAAGAATAATTAGTTGGTTAAGTGGATTTCCTTGTTGTAGAGTTAATGAAAGTTATCATGAGCATTGTTATGTTTAAAGCAGATGTCTTAACAAATGTCAGTAGATCGGGAAGAGTTTAAAACGAGCAGTTCATTCATAAATGTAATATCGCTGTGGAAATACAAACCGGAAGTCAAAAGACAACGAGCGCAACGCTGAAAAGGGGCGGGGCTACATAAGGTCTATAGTTCCATAAAGAACCTTTAACATCCATGGAATCTTTCCATTCCACAAAAGGCTGAAAAAAAAGGTTCTTTAGATTTTTTTTTTAAATGCTCTTCACATTGTGAAAAAAAGAGGTTCTTTTAATAATGATTCACAGAATCTGATTTCACCAAGTGCAACATTCCAATCAACCAATCAGATTTGAGGGAAGTTTACAATTTATGTCAAGTTCAGGCTTACGCCCAGGGTTAGGTGCTTCTACATCAGTGTTATTCACTTAACATTTACCTCTGATTTTAGAGATAAGTTTTGGGTAGGGTTAGGTCTAGGGGTAGAGATATGTTTAGGATTAAATTTTCGGACTGGAATGTTGTTCCAGGATCAGCAAAGTATGTTGACCCAGGAACGTATCTAACTCAGGACAAAAATCAGGACGTGCGAACGACCCACAGAAAGATTCTTTGAGGAGCCAATAATGGTTCTTCTATGGCATTGCTGTGAAAACCCAACCTTTATTTTTAAGAGTGTAAGTAGTTTTAGGAGAAACTTTCTACAGTACCTAAATGCAACACAATTGAAAACGCCATTAAGTCTCCTGAGATATGAACGAGCAATAAATGTTCCTCTGAGATCCTTCATTCAAAAAATATCTGATGTGCTGAGAGCATGCAGACAATTTCTGTCTCTCTCTCTCACACACACACACATCCCAGAGGCACAGTCACACACACTCACTCGTAAGCCACATCATTACTCGTCCTGGATTCGCTGTCTCTGATTGGTCGAGAGCGAATGGATGGGTAGCAACAACACAGACTGGCACACGTGGTCGGTCCTCTACGACACACTCACACACACACTTTCTGTCTCTCGCAGGCAAACACGAAAACATTCATCCTCCCTGTCTTCAACAAATACACTCATTCACTGCACCATCTTTGTTTCTCTCTCTCCATCATGTTGTCATGCTGCGGGAGAGAATGAGCAGGAACAGCCAATGGGATGGCCTGTCATTCATACACACACACACTGACCAGGCTCACGCTACTCAAAGCCTACGAGAATGTAGGTCAATTTTTTTCCTCTTGATAATAGTTAAAGAAAGAAATCTTCTCTGTAAGAAACGCACTACAGTGTGCAACCAGCCTGTGTAGTATTATAGTGAGCGACACAGGATCATTTTAAAGGGATAGTTTACAAAAAAATTAAAATTCTGTCATTCTCATGTCGTTCAAAACCTGTATGACTTTCTTTCTTCTGTGGAACACAAAAGAACATGTTTTGAAGAATGTTCATGCTGCTCTTTCTATATAATAATAATAATAAAAATCAATCTCATTAAAATGTGCAAATAGAAATCAAATGCCAACTGAAATGGACTAGAGCCAATATTTCCAGCTAACTAGAATTCCTTCATTGGAAATGTTGACATGACAGTCAAGAAATATGCAGAACAGAATGATGAGAAAAACAAATCAGTAAGATGTGATATGGCTCATGATTCTCACGGTGTTGAGTTGTCGCCACGGGGCAGAAAACCAAACAATTCACCTGCAGGTCAAGAAACAGCTTGAAACAACAAACAATATGTGTTGAGTGTTGCATGGAAGGCTAATCTGTCAGGATTTTCAGTAAATGTTTGAAAATGTGACACCAAAACATCTATTAATCATCTTATGCTCATTTATTGCATGTTATAGATCCACAAAACTCATGAGTTCTAGTAAGTTTTATAAAATATGTGCATCATTCAGATATGTGCAATGTTCATCCACTAGCTAAACATCCGACTCTATGAGTCTCATCCTCTTCACTGCTCCATCCTTTTCTGTCTTTTGCAAGGAAAATAATGAAAATGGGGACTTTTTTCATTTTTTGTGGAAGCAGGTCAATGTAACAGCCCTTTTCTGCATGCAGTCATTAAAGAAAACTGGCACGACGTCAGTGAACTCGCCCACACACACAGAGTCAGGATCATATCGGACCACCGTGACGGCATACATAGCAGTAGGAGTGTGTTTCTCAATCCCCAAATCAGAAGAATTCTCCCCACGCTTTAATATCTGGCCTAATCTGCAAGTTTCTGAAGTCTTATCGCTGCATTGGTTCTGTGACGGTCAACAGAAAGTTAAATGCAATACAGTTTGTTTAGGCCCTGATTATGAGACGGACAACATTTCACCATTTGGAATTGAATCTTTTAAATTCAAATTCAATTTGAATTGAGGTATTAAACAATGCAATTTTTTTTAAATCACATAGCAGGGATTTTTAACTAGAAAAGCAAAGTTTGTCATGGCAAATATTAAAGCAGATATCATTAAAATAGGAATGCACAATTAATCACAATTAAATCGCACACGATTTAGCAAAGGCTATGATTATTTCATGCGCAGCTTGTCAGAGCTGTACAGCTCTGTGATCAGTAGTAAATGCTTCTCCATCTGAATGCCAGAGGGCGCTCTCGCGCAGAAACTGCAAATATGCCCTGCTGCCGAAGTAGCTCTAGCTGAATAAACAGAAGATTGAAACGCTTTGATTGATTAAACATGACTAATAAACACACGACTGCCTTATTCTGTGTAAGAAGCCACATCATCTGACAGAAGGATGCTCAACTGTCACTATAAAGTGAGATTGGAGTAAAAACATGTTATTAAATGTTGTATTTTGTTGGACAAGATGTTAATAAAAGCTTCTCATGTCTGGAAAGATGTCTGACGTGTGTTGCTTTTTCAAATGCACATTATAAGCAACTCAAACTCGCAGTGCTTTCAGATGGATTAGCATTTGGAGACATATGTCACTGACAAGCCGCGCATAAAAAAAATAATCACAGCCTTTGCGATTTCATAATCACACTAAGCCAAATCGTTCAAGCGCAATTTCAATGTTATTTCTAATTGTCAGATTAATCATGCAGCCCTACATGAAAATCTGACTTTTTTTGTGTTTAAGTGCTATAATCGGGTCCCCGGTGCATCTACCAACTGAAAAAATGAGCCGCTCAGATTCTGCTCCCCTTGTAACACGGGAAGGGGATCTTATTATAATATTACCGCCCCTTAATCTGCACATTTCCACCCACGGTGCTGCCATTTTGTTTTCGCAAGCGACAATGATGTACCAGTTCTAACGCCATAGCAAAAGTTTGAGAAAAACATGCTAACTGTTCTGTCGTTGGCTGCACAGACGAGCACAGAACGCTATTTACAGTCTTGTTAGTTTGGATAGACTGCAAGTTGACCCTTGCAAGATCGATTGCTAAAAAAGGAGCGTTTCTGTCTGAGCGATATTTTGAAAAAAAATATTACACCGTTCACAGCATTTGATAGTAATCATAAATCTTAGCCTGGTGTGTATGGCTCTGTTTGGCAAACAGGTATGCTATGTATAGTGCACAAAAGATTAACATGACGGCACATGCTAGTGGATGAGTTGAATCAATCCACTAACCATTCAGAAACGTCCAGTTTCATTCTAAAAGTTGTAACTTCTTCCTGAGTCTCTTCATCAGTGTCGACTCCGGTTTGAACAATGTAAGGCTGAACACCGTTACTGACAAGCGTAATTTTGGCTGCGTGAGATTCTCCAGCTTTGTTGTTGTTGAGCAATTGCTAAAGCTCCGCCCTCTTCTGGAAAGGGGGCGGGAGCAGCAGCTCATTTGCATTTAAAAGGACACACACAAAAACGACATGTTTTTATTCACACCCAAATAGGGGCAAATTTGACAAGCTATAATAAATGATCTGTGGTTAATCTATCGTTCTGTCTATCTGTCTGTCCATCAGCTCTATAAACCTTCAAACTTCAAGGATTTTTCAAAACTTTCAAGCCTGGGTTTGTCAAGCCAACATGTAATATTTATGATAAGCTTTGCTTTTCTAGTTAACAAGTAACATGAATTTCTTAATTAATTTTTTGATACACTTCCTTTACATGCACATTCGAGTTGCAAATGAGCATCCTATTTAATTCATCTTCAATTCAAATTCAGCAGCAGAATTGGAATTTAAAATGCTTTCTAAATTCAGTTCTGAATGGCATAAGACCCTTGAGTCTCCTGGTCTTTGAAATGCGTCCGGTGCTCTGAACCGCAGCACAGATTAAAAACCCCCGTCTGAGGGCTGCAAGACCTCATTACCAATTCAAAACATCCCTGAGCGTATTCTACGGAAACAAAGTGCTGAACGTTTCCTTGAAGTTTTACATCAGATTTGGGCTGGATAGAACACAAAGAGAAGTCCAGGTTTGGACGCTTGACAGGTCCACGAGCCGAGTTCATGAAGAGGCACCTGTGGGACAATAAAAACACGGCAAGCCACTAAATCTGCTCTCCATTAGTTCCCGAACACAAGAATGCGAGTCGCTACATCTGCGTGCCGAGACCTGCGGTCTTTAAGTGACCCTCCCTCAAGGCCAGCTCACCCTCTGCCCGTAAATCGTGGGTGGAATAGGTGGTGTCCGACCCCCTCATTCCAATCCTCATCAGTCCACCTTATTTCCCAGCTAAGAAAACATTCAGAGCGTGCCGGATTGACCCGGGGTGAGGGTGTGTCGGTGGACGTGTGTGTGTTTTATTGGCATTGTTTCAGGAGTACCCCATTTAACTGCATTCTTAAAAACACACGTGCACTTAGCAAATAAACATCCTGATCGTTTCCGTATGTTTAATGGTTTTTCGCTGGACGTGACCGCGAATATCGTTTAAACCATCGTCCCAGAAGACTTCTTAAAAAGAAGCACCTGCCTCACCGCCTCCTTTTCGCCCTGGTGAGGTAATCATTCGCTCGAGTTTCGATTCGTTACTCTGATCTCAAAGATATTGGGTGACAGTTTTGGATGAGGAAACACATCCGTAATCTGCTTTCAATTAGACCTCCCTTTCTCCTACAATTCGTCACAATCCCAATTGTAGTAGAAACTAACCGCATAACGTGTGTTCTGTAGAAAAGCGCAGCGCCGGGGAAGTACAGTCGTGCACATGGAGGGAATTATAGGGAGAGTCTGGTGCTTGTGGATCTACACGTGCTCCAGTTACAGTCTGGCATTCGGACAACAGCTAAAAGGCATCGCATTCATCTAGAAGGGATGGAGGTATTTTTGCGAGCCCTAATGTTGAGTATTGCTAAAACACAAGGACGGAAAAGAGTAACTAAATACATCTGCTGCCACTAGCCATTCTGGGGTCTGTCGAGGGGTCTGTCTGTGACTTTGGACAAGGTTTTGGCACACTGGTGCAGCACTGGTACTCATCTGAGTGAGTGGGGCTTTTATTTAAAGGGATAGTGCATCAAAAAATATCAATTCATTCACCCTGATGCCATTCAGAACCCTGGTTTTTTCGATCCACCTTATTTTTCAGTGGAGTATTGTGAATGTGCATTACACTGTTTGCTCTGTGTGTTTATGTTTACGGTAATCAAATAAAATAATAAATGCCAGTTTGCAACATCAAGCATTATAATAGGCTGTTTAAAATAACTGGAAGCAAATGACAATTAAAATTTTGCACATTCAAGTTTAAAATGGCTAACATATGCATCATGAAAACACTAGTTCATATGGCTTGTGCACCATATTTTAAGCATGCAATACCTAAATTTAAAGGGATAGACCGCAGAAAAATGAAGTGAACTATCCTTCTAACTTCAGTTTTGCCCTCCACCGTAGCTCTCAAATATCATTTGTATTTGCATATAATCATATATAGCATGTGAAGACACATCTCCAAGGCAAGATACACAAGTGCTTATATAAAAAATTATATTGATAGATACAGATTGTGTTAAAATAAAAATAAAATAAATAGTACAGAAACAGTACAGAATCTCTGAATCAAAACACAGGCAAAAAGAAGCAGAAACAAGCGATAAAAGCATTTCTTATGCATGTTGTAGTTTTTTTTTTTTTTTTTTTTTAAGTAGTCTTTTTGTTTAAAATGTTTCCTTTTTTTATGAAACTTACCCACATTCAAGTGTTGATAAAAAAGAATGTATGAAGTGAGAATAAAATGTTTTGTTGACACCCTGACGAAGGTAAAACCAGCCGCGACGCGTAGGTGTGCAGTCTGTGTATGTGTCACCTGTACGTGTAAGATTTAGCCAAGATTAAATAAAGGCTTTTTAAAATATTTTCTCTACATGATTTGAGTGCCTTGGATCATCCTTAAGTTTACAAGTTGATTTATCCCTTGCATCCAAAGAGCACCGAGACGGAACTCACACCCTGTGCAGCACTTCTTTGGCATTTTTTTGCTTTGTAAAATGTTTTGTTTGTTTGTTTAAAAGAAGAGTCTCTGTTCTTTCTTTCAATATATTGTATGTTTAGATATTCATACAACAAAATATTGTGGCCATGAAAGTTTTGTGAAAATGATCAAAAATGCTGGTCTGAAAACAAGGTGTGTTCAGGTGCATTGTTGGCGTGTTGCTATTTTGAGGCAACTGAAAACGACTGCCCCATTGATCAACAAAAACCTGCTCTAAAGTCAATGGCGCAATATTTTTTTTTATTTAAAGAGCATATTAGTAATATGCACCTATATACGGGCGCACAACGCATGTACACTCTGCTTGTTACACGCACAGGGACTCATGCCACATGCCAAATATTAAAAAATAAAAGGATTACAACGCTTTAACCTCACGCACAAGCAGACCCGTTTCCTCTCTAGAGAAGCGTTCAGTTTTTCCGCTTGCAAATTCTGCCATGTAAATAGCTTTTAAATGGCTTTTAAAGGGAATGAGAGATGAGACTTTGATTGGTTTATTGCACGTTACGCCCAGAACACAGCCATGATTCATTAAAAGACTAGGTACAACCCTTTTGGACCTAGTGTGTCGATCATTTTTTCCAACGTTAAACTAGCAAAAGTGGATTTGGACACACCCTAAGTGCACTTGCGCCGTGCGCTTCAGACCATGAGCTTAGATCGTTAAAATAGGGCCCTTAGTGTCAGGTTTGATATCAATGATAGCAAATGCCACATGAGTGTCCAGATTCACTTTCATAGGGAAAAGAAAAGTGTGAATATTCTGTCTAACATCTATTTAGTTGTGATGCATGCAAAAAATAAACTATTATGAGCAATATTATGAATTATGTGAGATTTTTTTTTTCTGTGAATTAACTTTTTAAAATGTGAAGTAATTTTAGCGCCACTAGTGGCATCAACCGGAATTGCAAAAAAAGTGATTGTTTTCAAAAAGCATTCCTGTTATTATCATTGGTGACACAGACAGCTATTCCGACCCAAATTCATATTAAAGGGATAGTTCACCCAAAAATAAAGTTCTATCTTCTGCTGAACATAAAGGAAGATATTCTGAAGAATATGGGTAACCAAACAGTTGATGAGCCCCATTGAGTATTTTTTTCTATACTATGGAAGTCAATGGGGACCATCAACTGTTTGGTTACCAACAATCTTCAAAATATCTTCTTTTGTGTTCAACAGAACAAAGACCTTCATGCAGGTTTAGAACAACTAAATGATAACAGAATTTTCATTTTTGGATGACCTATCCCTTTAAGCCAAAAATCGACATACTGGGTGGCTGAAACAAACCGATCAATGCGTTCAATGTGCCACAGAGCGCTCACAATCTTCCTGAGGTAAACATGCATTAAACTGGGTTACAATAAAGTATTACACCATCAAAAACATTCACCTTTAGGATATCTAGTTCCTTGAAGAGTACTCCCAGCACACTTATGTTTATAAGGACGGGGTTGTATGTTCCTTCTCAGCGGGACTAGAGAGCTTTGTCCCTGTACGCCGCCAATGACATTTCTCTCACAGTGAGGATGACATCATTTGTCACACCGTGGGCCGCACACCAGTGCAGAGGCTCCTGGGACAGTGAATCATTTCTACATCCGTGAGTCTCCACAGACATCACACACACTGACCCAGTTAAGAGCCGCAGAGCAACAACATGTCAGCTTCAACAAACGGCATAAAAACAAAGCCAGCAAAACGTCTCGATTCTGCTTTTTACAGACCGCTGAATTGCTAGTAAATCCTTTACAAATCAATATTTTGATGAGACATTATTCTTATTATAAAACAGAAATGAAAAGGCAGTGACAGACTCAACAATGCATCAGGAAAAGGACTTTTCATTCACGCAGGAGGTGAACAGTCTCTTCTGGCCCTCAGGAAAACTACAGTATCTTCATGGAGACAATTGTTGTTATCTTACGGTCATGTGAGGCAGGCCTCTGATTTGATTGGCTAAGCAGATTCCACATTAACCAATGAGGATGCACATAAAAGTTCCTCGTCTCTTCTCATCCCTTCTCAGCAGAACACCACAGAGAAACACTGTACTTCTGAGGAGGAATGGGAATCATGAGGAATTTCAGATTTATGCATTTATCAGGTGCTTTTATATGCATTGCCTGGGAATCAAACCCATAACCTTGGCGTTATTAGCGCCATGATTTATGGTTTGAGCTAGAGGATTTAACACTGAATGAACTGTTATGGTTTTAATCCCATTATTGATTCTTTTAGTAGGCGTTACTAGCAACTTTACTAGAAATTTACAAGCAACTTCTGAGTAAAAATTGTTTTCTAGTGTTGATGATAAAAAAATGACTATATGGCTGGCTTAAAATGAACCCAAAATAGGTTGAAAATCAAAAATCAGACACATAATTACTAGAGGCAACAATAATAATCAAAAGGTGAACATTTATTAATAAGCAATTTAATAAATTTGTATTGTTTAATTATTATTCATTAAACATATTAATAAATGTTCATTTCCAACATACTTTGGGTTCATTTTAAGCAAGCACCCCGGTAATTTTTAAACAATAGTTGAGTTAAATAAAACTAGGCAAACATTTAACCCAACCGCTGGGTTTGTCCATTTTCAACCCAACTTGGGTTGTTTTTAACCCAGCATTTTTTAAGAGTGTAGTCAGCCACAAAGAAATATAGAATATATATGCAACAAATATATGCAAAAAAGAACAATATTTAAGTCTCATGATTAAGTAAAAAGTATAGCGTAACAGTTACAGATGTCATTTAATTTCAAGTTGGACATAAAAAAGGCAATGGCATGCAGTTTAGTGATTCACAAATCACTCTATATGATTCAGTTTCAGATTCATATTCAAATGATTTTTGAGTCATTGGGAGCCAGATGAGTCTCTTCAATTCTTGTGTGAATAAAAAGTGTTTCCTTGATGCATTGTCATGTCACCTTTGTCATATTTTTAAACTAAAGTCCTCACCCAACCCTTCAGTCACACAAGATTGAAACAGCTCATCAGAGTCATTTGTTCGAGAGTCAAACTGCGTGTAAATTCTTGTTTGCAACCAGCAAGATGTCAAAATACAAAACAAGAATATCTATTTATTTCTTTGTTCTATTTCGCAGAGCTCAACTAAAACATTTATTTTTCTTCTAAAGAAATAACATGCAGGTTTGAACATCAAAGCTCAACCTAGATACTTCAATCGTGTTGTTCTTTTATATTTCTTTACTTTTATCTTCAAATCACACCAATCCTTTTTACCTTATATAGATAACCTTCTCTCTCTCTCTCTCTCTCGCCCACTCCGATTCATTCCCTGTTGTTATTCAGTTGGGCAAAATGTTGGACAAAACCTCTGTAAATCCTTCCAGCAGGTTCCCATATGAGGCAGCTGTGAAAATCAGTCTGGAATTTAACAAAGGAGAGGGAAAGCACTTCTAAAAATATTTGCAAAAGACATAAAGAGTATCCGTACGCTAGGTAAAGGTCTTAAATTATACATGACAGGACTGAAAGTTAGTTATGGTGAGTTTGTCTCCCAGTGTTTATTTTAGCCAGCTAACCCTCTCATCATTCTTCTTCACATGTCATCCGTCGATGTTGGCCGGCGCTTGTTTACTTGTTTTCTTTGATGCTTGGATGGGGGGAAGCCGTAGATAAAACCTCAAGTCACTTTCATTTTACCATACAAGGTGAAGCAGCGAGCGCTGTTGAATCTCGCCCACGTTGTTATGGGTAACCCCGTCCTTGGTTTGGCTTAGTGTTAAACACTCTTTAGCCCACAATGACCCACTCAAAGTCAAAGTGCAAAATCGACTGGGTTTTTAAATATACAAAGTTGACTGTTACCATGACAGTGTTTGCTAAGGAGCTTCTATGAGTTTCACAGGGTGTTACAGCCAGATCTCCCAGACTGTGGAATTTGGGGTTGTTAAAAGTGTTTTAATGCTTGATCCGTTTCACACTGTAAGAATTTTTGCTCAAAATGAATTCAGACATGTGGAAAGTGAATCAAACTCCTCTACAACAAAGTGCAGTTTGCTGTGAAGTTCACTTATAATTTTAATTGTAAATGCAAAACTGTTCATATTCACTTTATTTTCATTGCAAAACAGTTTGAATTGAAAGTGTAATGAGACCCTATCAAACCAAAAGTGGAGCAGAAACTAATTTGAATCCACTTTCAAGATCAGGTGTGAATGCAAAAAGAACCGGTTTCTTTTTTACTTGTTGGTCCAATTAAAGAGTTCTAAAGTTATTTTATAGAGGACTGAAGTGTGAAAACACCCTTATTTGTCCACTTTTATTTCTCCTTATACATTTTGTATGATAATAATTCATTGTCTTTTTTTTTTTTTACTATGGGCAGAAACAAGCTTCCATAAAATTCATTCACATGAACAGAAAAGAATCAGAAACAAAGTTTTTCCCCACATATTGCCACTAGCTCAACATATGGAAGTCAAAAGTATGTTTTAAGAATAGTTTTCTTTAATTCCATGGTATGATTTGCATATAAAGTTCATTGTGAATGCAAAGTATTTCATATTCACTTCGTTTTCATTGCTTAATTTTTAAAAAACAGTATGAACTAAATGCCTAATGAGTCCCCAATCGAAACTAAAGTGGAGCAATAACAGATATGAATCCAACTTTTTGGTCCACTTAAAAAGTTCTGAGGTTATTTTGTAGAGGACTCAAGTGTGAAAACACTTATTTTCCAATTTATTTCTCCTTACAAACCATATATGCATCTGAGAATGTGTCCTTCTGAAAGTAACAAAACTATAGAAATCTGTTGCCTCCTCAGAGTTAAAATAACATCACAATGTGAAAAAAAAAAAAAAGTTGCAATTAGAAGAATTACATTTTGAGGTAAAACTTCACATTGTGATATACTAAAGTGGCATAAGACAAAGTTATCTTTCAAACAAAACAATGCATTCACTAGAAGAAAAGACTATTTTTCCCACATTGCCACTACATCCCAGAAGGCAACATATGGAAGTCAATCTGTGGAATCATTCAGCTCCAAAAACACTGAAGAATGTTCAATAAAAGCACTAAACGCACACCTGCCTGTCTTTAGATCCTCTAAAGGTCTTTCTGTGCAGCCCTGCAGCTTAGACAAGAGCCGAGCTTGAGGAATTATCATGGAAAATATGTGGCAGTGAAAAAAGGATTTACATACCAAGAACTCGACAGAAAGACTAGCAATACTGCAATGTGCACACCTATGGGTGAGAGAAACCAGAAACGGTGCAACATTACAGTAAATATGCTGAAACGCCCTTATTTCTCAGTGATATCAGTTGATCTACAGTAAGTCGGTTAAAGAGCTGTATGTGATATCGGTATGGACAGAAGAAAGAAGGAAAACACAATATAGAGTTACACAAGCTTTGACATGCAAAATATGAATGTCTCACATTCATAACTCATATCTGGATTACACATTAACAGCCAAATGATGTAAAGCTGCAGAGAGAGTATAAAAAACACATTATTTTTCACATATTCTCCATTGTTGCAGCTCCTCTCTTCCCAGTCTGTCAGTAACGCTCTGTTTAGTTCCTGTCTCTATGAAGCCCCGCCTTCTGAAAGCACCATGTGCTCTGATTGGTCAGCTGGACTAGTGTGTTGTGATTGGTCAAGCACTTCAAGCATGTTTGGGAAATGTCCCACCTCTTACCGTAACTGCAAGTTTCAACACACTACTAACCAACTCAACCAAGCCCTGCCCCTTTATTCTGCATATTAATTATTTAAATGAGCAATATTGTGACGTCTTCGTTCCTGGAAGAAACTCAAGACTACAATGAAGTTCAGAAACAGTGACACTGAACTCCCGCTGGAGGGACTTGGCAAAGACAAACATGTTTCCTTTGGAATAACTTCCAAAGAAATGGCATTGATGAATCATTCACATTTAGACTAATCAATTTTGAAAAATTACAAACTCAGACTGAGATTGCATGTGTTTGACACACGTCAATGAAGGTCTGGTTAGGCTAATATGCCTCTAGTAGGAGATGGATGTGCTGAAATTACAGATGCCCTTCGCCCCAATCCATTAAACCAGATTAAAACCAGATGAGCACAAGTGTTGCACGTGTGCTACATGTGTCTGTGTGAGTCTATCTAGACGATTAGATTTGACAACGTGCAATCAAAGTGAGCTTGTAAGTGAGATGACCCCGCAGAGAACTGTTTTACATCTCAATGCAACAGTAAACATTCAAACATGCAATTGTTTTTAGAGGTATAAATTCATCACACTTTACCAAAACTGCTTGGATATGCATCTGATGTCATGAAATTGAGGGGGTTTTGTTTTTGAACGATTCATTACTGCATGTTTGTCCAAACTAGGGCTGGGTATTGACTCAATTTTCACAAATCGATTCGATTTCTATTCACATGGTTGCAATTCGATTTCGTTTACGATTTTATTTTGGATGTAGTATATCAGTTACAGTTCGTGGCAAATTTTCTAGAAGAAAAAAATCTCTCAACTAATGCTGTAAACTACACATGGAGTCAGTTGGTATTACTTTACTATAATATTGAAGGTTAAATGAACTTATTTACATACAAACACAAATTACACTCAATTATGTTTTTTATAATAAAGCTTAAAATGACAATCATATTCTACAATCACATTCTACTCTAATTCGTTTTTTTTTTTTTTTAATAAACATTTAAATCGTGGCTGTCATAACTAATTTATTCAAACATGCATTAAATATTGAAGAACATTATAATGCATAGCGATATTTATCAGAATGCTGCTCTCTAGAGTTCATTTTCTAGCTGATTAATGAGTTTATGGTCACCAAATATGTTTTTCTGAGGTAAATGTGACATTACGTGACATTGTTCATAAGCTGTTTTATTGACGTCTTTCCGAGGTTGAAGCACTGATTGAGCGATTACGGATTTCGGTAAGTTGTACTGTATCTTTTAACATACCTTCAGAATAAATTTTGCGCTGTAACTGGTATTAAAGCGGAGGAGAGGATGTTCACATGCGCTGCCGCTTCTCTTTAACCAAGGCGCTAAAGCGATCTGTCACGTCACATTAAACAGCGCCAAAACAGTATTTATTTTTTGAATCTCATAATAAGATGGACGTCATTTGAAATCTGAGACTTTGCTTCATATCAAAAGTAACAAAGCACAAATATTATTGCGATTTATTGGATGGAAGGCGCGCTACATGTTCTGTTCATTCATCAACTGAAAACAGACTAGACTAATTGATTCTTGGGATTTAAGAATCGATATCGGTTCATAAAAATGAGAATCGATTAAAATCGAGAAATCAAGATTTTTTACCCAGCCCTAGTCTAAACAAAAAGTTAGTCTTCGATCCAAAGTTGTCTGAAACAATGTTCCTTTTAGGCTAACGTTATTTTCTAGGTGATTATAGTCACAGAGCCTTTTTTGTTGTTGTCAGCTCGTTCTTTCAACATCCAATCAATTCTTAACAGACGGTGTTGGGGTAACGCATTACAAGTAACTTGAGTTATGTAATCAGATTACTTTTTCAAGTAACTAGTAAAGTAACGCATTACTTTTTCAATTTACAACAAAATATCTAAGTTACTTTTTCAAATAAGTAACGCAAGTTAGAGTGTTGAACCTCTCCTGTATTCTATTCTTCTTTAATCCAAAATGGCAGCACAGCTGAAAGGTTTGTTTGAGCTGCGCCCTCTACTGTACAGGAGTAAATATGCATTTCCTTCAGCCTGAGGCTTATTTAATTCACGTTTGGTGTGAAAGGGCCTTTACATTTGCCAAAAATATCACTTTTTTTTGTTGTTATTAAAAACCAAGCAAACAAGCCCAGAAGAGAAAAAGTAAGGCAAAAGTAATGTAACGTATTACTTTTCATAAAAAGTAACTGAGTAACGCAATTAGTTACTTTTTTAGGCAGTAACGCAATATTGAAATGCATTACTTTTAAAACTTATTTTCACCAACACTGAAAACAGATATTTTTTTTCTCGCATCTTCTTTAACTCGGAGATCAGAAAGTCAGAAATAATTACAAAAATAAAATCTGTCAAGTCTGTAAACTAAAAAAATGTTTTTAATATTTCCAGCTGTTAATTGATGAAAACCTTCAGCTTTGACAAATGAAGCGTGATTATCACATTTATAAGCTCTCCAAGTCTCCAGGCCTGGATTCTGTTCATTTCACACCGCCATAAAAACTGCAAATGTGATTATTATTACTAGCTCTGAATAAACAGGTTTTACATACTTCAGGGACTCCAGGACCTGCCAAGCATTCAATAAGTTAATAAGAAATTCCTGTGATCTTAAAGGCCTAAAGGGAGAAAAACAGACACAAACATAAAGAAGTTCTGCAAACCCTAGAGAATGAGAGATTGTAAATGTTGTGTAATGACTATAATTATGCTATTCAAAAGTTTGGGTTTTTTGAAAGAAATTAATACTTTTATTCAGCAAGGATGTATTAAATTAATCAAAAGTGACAGGAAAGACATTTATAATGTTACCAAATATTTCTATTTCCAATAAATGCTGTTATTTTGATCTTTCTATTCAACATTGATGATAATTAGAAATGTTTCTTGAGCAGCAAATCTGCATATTAGAATGATTTCTGAAGGATCATGTGACTCTGAAGACTGGAGTAATGATGCTGAAAATTCAGCTTTGATCACAGGATATAAATTACATTTTACAATATATTCACACAGAAAACAGTTATTTTAAATTAAAATAATATTTCACAATTTTACTGTATTTTTAATCAAATAAATGCAGCCTTGGTGAGCATAGTAAGAGACTTCTTTCAAAAGCTTTATAAAATCTTGCCAACCCCAAACATTTGAATGGTATATTGTATATACACAAAGTGTGAGCTCTAATTTGCCATAAACATTTCCCAGAATTCATTTGTGAGTCACACATTGACACTGTGACAGCTTTGCTCATGGGTTGGATTGTACCAATGGACTCATTCAGTTCTGAAAACGGAAAGCGCAGGGAGGGAAAAAAGAGGTAAAGATGACGACCAGAAAAACATCTGTGATTAAAAGAGCACAATCATCTCTTCAAAGTCAACGTGACATCAGAACTGACCGTTTACTTTCTTAAAGGGATAATTCACCCAAAAATGCATTTTACATGTCATCATAATGGTATTAAAATGGATTGTGAAAACCGTTTTTATGATGACTTTAACAAGCATCTAAAAATACAAATTATGTTTTTTAAACAGATGCTCAAACAGACACAACACAACCCAGGCGAGTCAAAACAACAGAGAAAGAGGGAAATTCTTATTGGACAAGGCAGGATTACACAGATGCAGCATGTGTATTGTAATTCAGATCAAAACAGGCTGTGATTGGATGGAGAAGCATGTGTTGGCAGCCAATGGCCTGGTTTTGCATTGTTTGTGTGTGTGCTGTCAGTCTGTCAGAGCTCAGATTATTCCAAACCTTCTGTTAACAGTCACACAAAGTCTGTCAGGGACTCGTCTCTAGTTTTCTCGTCGTCTCTCTCGCTTACAAACAAACTTTCTCTCACAGTATTTCACTGTGTTCCTGTGTCTGTCTCTTTCTCTCTGTTTTAAAGAGGTCTGAATGGACTGGTTCCAGAATATTCCAGTGAAACTATCCAAGCAAAATGATTTCATTGTTTAGTCCCATCCACTCTCCCTGGTGCCCTCATTACGATACAACCCTCACACACACACACACACACACACACACACACACACACACACACACACACACACACACCTTCCTCCACAACACCCTCATCAGCCTAAAAATACACACACACTCTCCAAAAACAACACACCCACCATATATGACAGCTTACAAGCACTTGAACTTATCTGAATGTTGTTTGTATATAGTCCACATTATATTTCAACCCAAAATCAAAAGTAATAAATTAGAAATTATATTTTGCATAAAGAAAACGCTGACTATTTTAGGACCATTACAATTATTTGTTATTTTTAGAACAATTAAGCAATTTTTCCTCAAAATTGTCATTAATGAAATGCGAAAAAATAATAATAATGATGATGATTATAATAATAATAATAATAATCATGGTGGTTTTGTTGTACTGTATATAATTTATGCTGAATTTAAAAAATAAATGTAATCAATTTAATTTACATTAAATATTTTTAATGTGAAAGATTAAAAAAATACTGTTTTACAGTAATGAGAATCTAATCACTGATAATAAAGTGAATTATCATAATATAATAAAATATAATAATTATCATATTGTATTATTGCGCCATTAATAATAATTAAATAATAATATAATATATTTATATATATAAATATATATATATATATAATTATTATAATTATATTATTCTTTATTATTGTCATTAATAAAATTAAATTATAATAAATAAGATAAAAATAATATAATATAATTATATATATATATTATATTTTATTATTATGTCATTAATAATTCAATAAAAATAAATTATATTATATTATATTATATTATATTATATTATATTATAGTTACTATTATATTTTATTATTATTTCATTAATAAAAATTAAATAATAATAAGAAAATATAAATTGTTGAGATCTATCAGATAACACTGCTGAGAATTTGGAATAAAATAATATCAGAATTTAAAACATTGAACAAGCTTCATTTACCAAGGCAATTTGAAAATCAAAAAAAGAAATGTTTTCCAAAAAAGGAAAATGTCCTTGATGCAATGATTAGTTCTGTAAAATGCCGGTCCTTTTTTTCAAATCCTTTTTTCAAAAAGGATATAAAGAGAGGTCATTTTCTTAAAAGGGTAAACAGGTCAAGCAGGAAAGGCATTAAGAGATCAGCTGTCAATATAATCAACAGATATAGATCAACAGGGTTATGCATGTATTTCCTAAAGATGATTAATTTTTACATTAAATATATAATAATGGATTCCAGTGTGTGTTGTAAAAAAAAAAAAAATCTCTCACTCTCTCTCGCCACTCTGAAGCGGCAAAAATGCGACTTGGCAGCTTGGGCGCATCTTGCCTGGCAACACAGAGGGCAGCGAATCCGCTCCGGCGTCCCCGCCAGAGTTTGCGTCCCGCTCCGCTCGTGGCAGCCCAACTGACTCGGCAACAGTGCGAAGCTCCCAGACTAAACTGTGACAGGTTGAGTCAAGGTAGCCGACGGCCGAATCTGGCTGCAATTATGCCTACCACCTTCATCTGAAAATGAGCTGCTTTAACAAGGGCACTTATAATTTGGAAGAGCCTCCTACCTTCAAACGACCGTCGACAAACATCTGCCCAGACCTTTAAAAATAAATTGTGAGGTTTGGTCCAATTACAATCTGATTTCACCTTATTTGCCTGCTCCCTGAGCAGGCGTTTTATGGGTCTGCTTTTCTCCCTCATAACTTTCCGAGCTGATCCTTTTTCTCCCAAACAAAAACTGCTGATTTATCCCATCAAAACAGAGACGTCTGAAGGAACTATGAACATTAATCTGTTTTTAAAGGTACGGTTTTTGTGTAATCTGGCACAAAGGTCTGCAGATGGTCAATTTAGCATGAGGAAACTTGAGGCACAAAGACCTTGGTGAGGAGATCTTTAAACACGGTGGCTGAAGCACAATAGTGTGATTATAACTGATTTGAATGACTTGAAAAGACCAGCTGTGGGGATCTACTGTTTCCTAAGAAGCTATCTGATTAGTTTAGATTAGTTTAAAAGTCTCATGTTCGCTAAATTATCTTTTGGCGCAAGATAATTCAGCAGACTCACTGATTTAGATCCAGATAGAGAAGAGCTGGAAGGCGGTTTTCTGTCCGGGTGGTTTCTACAGTAAAAATGTGTGCGTATTTTCACTACAGGCTAATGGAAGTCAAATCGCTGGTTTCAGTGAGAGATCAGGAGCGTATCTGCCAAAAAAAGAGGATTACAGATGAGACAAAAAGAGCGGGAGAGAAAGAGAGATTGTGTGATGAAAGAAACCTACTGATTATTTTCATACTCCAGCACACTGAATGGTCCAAAATGGTAAAGATGGTTTACCAAGGAAGTCTTGTTAGTAAAGCCAATTAAGAAGCTTCCAGTGTTGAAAAGTCCAGATTATAAACACACATATCCAGGCTAGTTACTTTAGTTGGTGCTGGTCTAGCTGGTAGACTGGCAAAACATTGCGAATCTAGCAAAGGTGTCTGGCTACATGGTTAAAGTGACGCTTTGGTAAGAATCACAAATCATACATGATAGTGAGTAAATGATTCGAGTGCGCTGTTCCTTTAAGAAACCCAAGCATGCACACATCAAACCACCTCTACAGCCACAGCTCCGTTCGAGGAGAATTCTGAGAAAGGTAAATATTTGATGCCTCAACTGCTTGTTACTTCTGCTCCACGGGAACGGACATCTTGTGTGGGCCACCATGAGTTCCCAGCAAAAACGCCACAGCCAGAAACGCAGCTCAACTGTGAGCGATGGGTCTGTGATGTCTCTTCAGTCTCAGAAGAAAGGGTTCTATATAGAACCTTAAAGGGTTCTGTCAGACGCATCATATATAGAACCTTTTAGGGATTCCCATCATGGGATCATTTAATGAATTTAGTTTTAATAAAACTAAATTGAATTCATTTTAATTAAATGTTATGAGTTAAACAGTTTGTAAACATACATTATTAGAAGAAAAAAATTAAATAACACATCAAATATGAAAGTATTATGCAATCATTTAAGACATTTCTCCTTATATAAAACCTTTTTGGCAGAAAGCGTTCTTTAAAGGGTTAGTTCACCCAAAAATGAAAATTCTGTCATTTATTACTCACCCTCATGGCGTTAAGATATTTTAGTTGATATCCGATGGCTCTGTGAGGCCTGCATAGGGAGCAATAACATTTCTTCTCTCAAGATCCATTAATGTACTAAAAACAGATTTAAATCTGTTCGTGTGAGTACAGTGGTTCAATATTAATATTATAAAGCGACGAGATTATTTTTGGTGCGCCAAAAAACAAAATAACGACTTATTTAGTGATGGCTGATTTCAAAACACTGCTTCAGGAAGCTTCGGAGCATAAATGAATCAGCGTATCGAATCATGATTCGGTTTGTGTGTCAAACCGCCAAACGTCTGAAATCACGTGACTTTGGCGCTCCGAACAGCTGATTCGACACACTGATTCATTTATGCTCCGAAGCTTCCTGAAGCAGTGTTTTGAAATCAGCCATCACTATATAAGTCGTTATTTTGTTTTGTTTTTTCTCGTCGCTTTATAATATTAATATTGAACCACTGTACTCACATGAACTGATTTAAATATGTTTTTAGTACCTTAATGGATCTTGAGAGAGGAAATGTCATTGCTCCCTATGAAGGCCTCATGGAGCCATCGGATTTCAACTAAAATATCTTAATTTGTGTTCCGAAGATCAACAAAGGTCTTACGGGTGTGGAACGGCATGAGGGTGAGTAATAAATGAAAGAATTTTCATTTTTGGGTGAACTAACCCTTTAAGAACCCTAGAGTTCTATATAGAACCCAAATTAACCTTTTTTTTTCTCTAAGAGTGTAGAGTGAGTTGGGAAACAAAACACGAACAAGTAACAAAAATGTGCTCTAAGAACGTTATGCAAACATTGCCATTAAGTTACCATCTGAATGTTGTCTGAACGCTCAAAACGTCCACTTTTTAAAAATGTTTTAAAAACATTTAAATGCTGAATTCTCTGAGTTAGTAGTTAGTAACATTTTAGGAAAAAAAACAACAACTCCAAGTCCAGTCGAGAAGACGCTGTTTTCTGGAATTGGTACGGAAAAATTGATTGTTCGTATCACTGTGTATCAAGGAAGGAAGATCCGGAGGCCACTGGGCCATCTGACCAATCAGAGCAGAGAAGACTATCAGAGAGGTGTGGTTTAGAGAGACTGAATCTTCAAACAAACCGTTTTCAGACTCGTTGAGAAATGAGGTGATGTGCAGTGTATATTATGAGAAAATTAAAGTGTTTTTCGACATTGGATGCATGTAAACCTGTTGTAGGAGACTCTAAAACAAAACAAAATTTCATTAACAATAAAATTTCAGTCATTATTTATTCATTTAGATTTTTGGGTGAACCATTCCTTTAACACAAAAACAAAGTGCAATCCTCAGGTAAAGAAAAATCCCCCCATTTCTAGCAAAACAAGCATCATGCCAAGTATCACATAAGGTCTGGCTAGAGAGAGATTTTAGGCCTCAAATGAATGAGAGAGGCTTCGGTCATGCTAAATTAGATTCTGCATACAGCAGAAATGTGGCTTATTTCGTTTTCTTTCGCTGTGGGAACTGAGTTCTGTGGGTAATACGGCTCCACAGGGTATGACATCAGAACAGAGAGATCCAGAGAGTGAGAAAGATAGACAGATAGAGAGAGAGAGAGACAGATTCACTGCAGAAGACTTGAAGTTGCGTGAGCTACATTGAAGAGTGTTAAAAAGAAAAGAAGACGATGCCAAAAATGGAAACTGGAGGAGAGAAAAAAGAGGCACAATCAAAGGAGATATCAGAATTTTTAGTCATTTGTTGTAAAGAAAGAGAAAATAAGAGAGAGATGGAAAGAGAATATCACATATGACAGCACTGAAAGTGTTCTAATCACATTAGCATGTAACGAGGGCGATGACATCACAATGAGCACCTCAATCAATCACATCCCACCGAGATCTAATGGAAATCCTATTGGATTGCATAATTGGCACGAGTCCCCAGAGTCCGATAGGAATCCAACTAGGTAACTGTACAAAAACATTGAAATAACAAATAACGAACAAATAGTATTTTTTATAAGAAAATGCATTGCATTGTGACTTTTTAAAAGGGCACCTATAATGCAAAATCCACTTTTACATGGTGTTTGGACATAAATGTGTTTGCAGTGTGTGAACACAACCACTCCTCACAATCCCCATTAAACCAAAACAAGCCTTTTTGATTCTCTGAGCAGTGTGACGTCAGACTACTCAGGCCCCGCCCACGACCGTTGACTGACAGTTCTGCGTTACCACAGTTTCCGCCCTCGGTGTTTATGTGAACTGTGTTTTTGACAGTTTAAACAACAAAAAATGTGAAAGAGAAGTTACTGACGAGACTTGAAGTCTGATATCCAGCTGTCTGTGTGAGTGCGCTCAGAAAACGATCCATTAGAAGTTTAAACTGACATAGCTTTAAAACGAAATAATAAAGTTTAATTAATGATGAAAGGCTATGCTATCCGTGAGAGTGATCGCGATATAGATGATAATCAAAACCAAGCAGATGTCTTGTTAGTATTTGGCAGAGAATCTGACTGAGGCAGGAACTGTGATCGTAGAGGGGGCGGGGCACAGCAGCTCATTTGCATTTAAAGGCACATGCACGAAAACAGCCTGTTCTTGAGTGTAATTAGAAATGGGTATTTACAACATGGATTTATAAATGATCTGTGGGGTATTTTGAGCTGAAACTGCACAGACACATTCTGGAGACTTAAATTACGTCTTGTAAAATGGATATTATAGGTGCCCTTTAAAAAATCCTGTAATATTTTTTAAATAAAATACAAAAAAAGAAAGAAAAATAAAATATAAAAAAGTCATTTTTATAGAAAAAAACACTGTAAAAATACTACAGTAAAAACATACTTTATTTATAAATAATTTAGTATTTTCTTATTCTTACATTTTGTTATTTAGTTATTTATGCCACTTATGATGATTCATCATCTTGTTTTTGTATTGTGCTTCCTGTGTTATTCTGGTGGTTATCATATGGTTATTATGGTGCATTTTAAGGTAAAAAGGCAGATTTTGCTAGTTAAAGTAGGTATATTAATATTATATTACTTAATGAAATATTTGTCCATAAGTTGTAAAATATACAGGCATTCTGTAAAACTGAAAACACTGTCAGTATTTTTTACAGTGTAAACCACAGCTGCCAGTTTTTTACTGTAATTTTAAGAGGTTATTTTTACAGTAATTTTTGTGCTTGTTTTGCATTACAAAAATGACAGTTCAATTTTAATGCATTATGATACTCAGAATGTTGGGTGAAGTAATGCATTTTAATGAAAATAATGTCGCAATGCAAAAACTGTACTTAAAAAAAAAAGGAACCTTTAAGCAAAATATATTTTCTTTTTTTAGTTTTGTAAGATTCACTGCTCATGGCCATGGCCCAAATTGTGTCATCAGGCCTGAAATACACCGAGAGTCTTTTCTGAGAGGATTTTCTGATACATCTCAAGAAGTTCGAGTGTGTTAAATGAGAGTATTATGTTCAGCTCCACAAAAAAAGCACAAGGACTGACCTCATCTAAGAAGTTTTGCTGAAGAGCATAAGTTATGATGGGATTGATCTATAAAAGTTTCATTCTCATTCTTTTCACTCTGTCTTTTACTTTTTCAAACTCTTAAGAGGCTTATGAAATGATAATGAAAGTTCACTGAGCGTGAATGTATAACACAGTGACTCACTGATTTTGACGTAATGTTCTCGGAGAAGATCTGCAAGACATTTCAGCCAAATAGGATGAAGCGTACACGCATCTGACAGCCCCTGATGTCATATATGATTAAATTAACTTCACATTTCAGGGATGGGCTAAAAATTACTCTGCAATACAAAACAGGGGCAGGATTTTCATGTCAAATTTAATCCAACTCGTTCTGCGGATTTGAGATCTAAAAAAAAAAACAAAGCATGACTGATTATTAAAGCTCCTTGGAAGCAAACCATACAAATGAGTTATGCTGATTATATTACAAACTGTGTCACAAGAAAGGCAGCAGGTCCTTCTGAAATGCAATTTCTGTTCTTTCACTAAAACTGGCCTTGCTCTGCGGGGTCATATGATGGAGCAGTGGAAGATTACATGAAAACATTTAGGGGGAATCTCATGAAAATTGTAAATTTGGGAGGGGAAATGTTTTTCTCACAATGCAAAGAAAAAATATATACATTTTAATAAAATATAATCATTTTCTAATTTTCTTTAATAAGTATTTCCTAACCAAATTCACATTCTTGTAATATCTTTAAAAATAAAAATAAAATAATGAAATAAAATAAAATATAACTTTGGGTGAAGAAATGAATGAAAACAATGTTGTAATGCAATGCAATGCAATGCAATGCAAAAAAAAAAAAAACATAAAAAGGAAAAACTTTACTCCGAAAATGTTTTCCTCACAATGCAAAAAAAAAAAAATTTAAATTTTGTAAAATGTAAAATGTTTAATTTTCCAATAAGTATTTCCTACCCAAATTCTCATTCTTGCAATATATATATATATATATATATATATATATATATATATTTTTTTTAAATAAATTAAATAAAATAATGAAATGAAAAAAATATAAATATATAAATATAAATATAACTTTGGGTGAAGAAATTAATGAAAACAATGTTGCAATGAAAAAAAAAAAGAAAAAGGAAAGATTTTACTCCAAAAATGTTTTTCTCACATTGCAAATGCAATTAAATAAAATAATGATTTTGTGGTGAATTATGACCAGGATGTTGGGGTCATAGGGCTGGTTTCGCTCAATCGAAAACTTAAAGTCAGGAATCGGATATTTGTTATAAAATTAAAATTTAGATTCCTCTTATCGATTCCTGTGTGTGCATTTTAATGTGATTTTCAAGCTCAAGAAGACTCAAGAAGGCTCTCGTATAGTGCACGAATACTGATTTGAGTTCTCTTTCATGTCTTCTTGCATTTGAATGGACAAGTACACACAAAACTATGTCAAAATATCCTTGTAAACACAGTCGGTTTTGTCTTAAGTGAACAAACAGTTGAGAAAGAAAATACATGTGTAACAGTATATTGGATCAGTGCATTCGCTCTTAAAGTGACAGCAGCCTAATAAACCTGCTGCCGTCTGTGTAATTAATGTTAATCAAACAACAAAAGACAAGAAAAAATTAATTCGCTGATTTGACTGAATAAATTTTGTAACTATTTGCAATGTATATTTTATTTATAAAATGCATTGTTATTTTACATCTGATTACAGTTTCTGTACCTGAAAATCTTAAATCACTGTTTATTTCATTTGTATCTTTGTTCAGTTGTATTTATTTGTGCTATTGCCAATTTGTTTATTTGATCTTATTTAATTACTGAATGTTTACTTATCTTTAATAATGCTATCTTTAATAAAACTGTATATTAGATTTTGTTGTGGTATTTTTGTTAAAACCGTAAGCAAAAGTTTTCTAAGTGATCTTTAGCCTGTTGATTTTTGTTCATGGTGTTCAGCTGCAACGAAATGTTTTGCAAAAAGACTTAGAATACAAGTGAATAATATATTTTTATATAAAACTTTTTTTTTTTTTTTTTTTTTTTACCATATTGGAATTGGAATTGCAAATGAAATTGCTCAAATTTAAACGATACCCAACCCTAACGCTCAGTCACAAGTTCTGCCCCAAAATAGAACAGAAGCCATTGTGTGTGTGTGTGTGTGTGTGTGTGTGTGTGTGTGTGTGTGTGTGTGTGTGTGTGTGTGTGTGTCTTGCTAATGTTAATGAGACCAGTCTGTCTGGGTCTGGACGAGAACAGAAAACCAGAGCAGATTACAAGGATGTAACACAAAGAGACTGTGACCCCCAAAAAGAGATTACAGAGAGAATGAGGTGACGGAGAAAAACACAAACAACACAATGTTCACAAAGTGTGTTGCTCAATATCAAGTTCCTCATAAACAAACTGATTGGTAACACTTTACAACAAGGCACTATTTTGTTAACATTAGTTAACATGAACTAGCAATGAAAAACTATTCTAAAGCATTATTAATTTTATTTAATGTTATTTCCAATATTTACTAACACATTATTAAAATCAAAAGATGTATCTGTTAATATTTTAATAGACCGAGCTAACATGAACTAACAACAGTTGTATTTTATATTAAGAAAGATTAATAATTACTGTAAAAAATGTATTGCTCATTGTTATAGTTCATGCATTAACTCACATTAATAAATTGTACCTTATTGTGTTAACAAAATATTCATTCACTGAATTGTTTATTATTTATATCAATGTACATTTACTTAATATTTGAAAAAATGTATAGATTAATCGTGATCTAACAGAAAAGTTTGTAAATATATGTGTGTGTATATTGTAGATACTCCCTTTACAATAAAATAAAATAAAATAAAATAAAATAAATAAAAATAAATAAAATAAAATAAAATAAAATAAAATAAAATAAAATAAAATAAAATAAAATAAAATAATGATTTTGTGGTGAATTATGACCTGGACATATTCATGAGATTAAAGATGTTCAGTAGGGTTGGTAATCAAAAATCGTAAAATTTCAGTTCTTCTTATTGATTCCTTTGTGTGCATTTTAATGTGATTTTAAACCAAGAAAACTAAAAAGCCGCCTCTCATATAGCGCATGAATACTGAATTTAGTTCTCTTTTGCGTCTTCTTGCACCTGAACGGACAAACACACACAAAACTATGTCAAAATATCCTTGTTAACACAGTCGGTTTTGTCTTAAGTGAACATAAACAGTTGAGAAAGAAAACGCACGTGCAACAGTATATTGGATCAGTGCATTCGGTCTTAAAGTGACAGCAGCCTAATAAACCTGCTGCCGTCTGTGAATAAAACTTTGGGTGAGGAAATTAATTGTCATGAAAATAATGTAAAAAAAAAACGGAAAAGGAACATTTTTACTCAGAAAAGGTTTTTCTCACAATGCAAAAAAAAAAAAAAAAAAAAGTGCATGAATACTGAATTGAGTTCTCTTTTGCATCTTCTTGTGCCTGAACAGACACAAAAAAACCTGTCAAAATATCCTCGTAAACACAGTCGGTTTTGTCTCAAATGAATGTCAAGAGCTGAGAAAGAAAACGCATGTGTAACAGTATCCGTGCGTTCTGTATTCTTACTGTATCTTTCTACTGAAAGGAGTTTTTAGAAAAACAAACAACAACTGAGACAAAGTTAATAAAACAACCGAGAACATCTATAACAGAGAAACTTCTCAACAATGAAATGTTCCCTCTGGGTGGTTGTGGAGTTACAGAAAGAATGGAAATTTTCCACAAACTGTAAACTCATCCTCCCGGCTCACTCCCCGAGTGTGTGGTGTAAAATCATCCGTCTGCTTGTTGTCGAGCTCAAAGCGTCTCATTCAGAGATGCTCCCGGCGGGAGGCAGAGATTACAGAGGAGAGCCACGCGCGCACATGCCGCGAGACGAGGGGAGTAGTCGTTTGTTCCCATGGAGACAGTGCAGGGAAAGTCGGGACCTCCAATAGGGGCACATGCTGGGTGGGAACGTGCGGAAAGGGAGGGGAGAGTCTCTTCCAAAATCTGCCATCAGCAATATTACACGTGGTGTAGCGTCTCAATTTCCCCTCTAAGCATCCGTGATTATGTTAAGCCACTCCAACACATGAGAGAAAGACAAAGGCAGTGTTTTGGCTGTCAACGTCTGAGCACTGAACATGTGACTCACTGTCAACTCCATAGAAATATCAAATCCAGGTACACACATGAACACATTCTGGGTGTAACAATAACAAAATTGAACTCTATCCATACCCCAACTCAGAGTCTTGCAAACAAACACATAAGTAACTTTCCCAATTTCATTTGTAATTGTTTCTGAAATGTACTAATTTGCAATTTCAGAGTATCCAAGAAATGAAAATAGTATCCAAGAAATGTTTTTTTCCAGTGTGGATGGATATTAAATGATGTACTGGCAGAAACCTGCCAAAAATTAAGCATTTAACAATGGTATAAATTAAGTAAAATTAAACTAAAATAATTTTAAAATATAAAATTGTTCAAATTAAAATTATTTAAAAAAGAAATAAATAAAACAGAAATCTGTTAAATTACAAAACTTATTAAATTATTATAATTATTAAAATAAAATTAATTAAAATTAAAGTAAAAAATAAATTAAATAATAAAAGAAAACATTTAAATGAAAGATAAAAGTAAAATTAATAAATATAAAATTATTACAATTATTTGATTTATAAAATGATTCAAATAAAAATGATTAAAATTAAAGTTAAAATTTAATTATTATACTTAAAAGTAAAATTATTAAATTAAAAAAAATAAAATTAAGAACAATTAGAAAAAAAGGAAAGTAAAAATTAAAATTAAATTAAAGTTAAAAAATAAAAAGTTTAAATTTAAATGATTAACATTTAATTTTGAAATGATTAAAATGAATAAATTATTACAATTAATAAAATAAATATTATTAAAATTAAAGAGAAATTAAGAAAATAATACAATTTAATTAAAACAAAATAAATTAAAATTAAATTAAATGAAAGTTAAAAATTTACTTATTAAAATTAAAAAAACATCTATAAAATATTTAAAATTATTAAATTGATCAATTATTAAAAAAATATATTAAAATTAAAGTAAAAAATAAAATTATAAAATAAAATTAGTTAAAAATGAAAGAAATTAAAATTTAAATCTACAAATTTTTAAAATAATTAAATTATTACATTTATTAAGTAAAATTAATTAAATGCAAAGACACAGAACATGAAACCTTACCATACACCAGCACAAATATTCTGCAAGCACAGGCAGTTTTTTTTATTATAAAATAAACATATGAATGTCAAAAAAAGCATCCCTGATTGATTTAGCATGAAGTTTGTACATTAGAGTTCATCCGTGTCTCTCCCTCTCCAGCAGACACTAAGTAAACATCCATCAGTGCGGTGAAGATCAGCAACACAGTCATTAGGCCGGTTAGTTGACAAGAAGCCTCCTGCAGGACGGTTATAAACACACCTCGCTAATGCTAATCTAATCAACAGACATAAACACAATCAATGAAGTCTAGAGGAAACACAGGGCTCTGACTGAGCCGTAAACTGCGTCTAAAGCTCTTTAACTGGTTTAGGGCCTCTGTAAATGACGGGTCAGGGAGTGAGAGGCGTCCGCAGGCGTGGACGAGGAATGTGAGTGGACATGGAGAGTCGGGAAGTGTGGGACTCTCAGGTGCTCACATTAGTCATTTACTCACGCAGAAAGTAAAGACACCAGTCTTCTAGATCACAGATTTCATATTCTTATCTGACAATATAGATATGCAACTTGATTAAAAAAAAGATAAAATGATAGAAAATGTCACAGAAAAGGAAGAGAGTTTGTACTTGATGAGACAAACTTCTGTTGTTAGTTGTGCTGTAACTTGTTAATGCTCTACTTAGCATGTGTTGCCATATGGATAATTAATTAGCGCTTCATTTGAAGTCCATAGAGAAGCTCTCTCAGCTTGCTGAAGACCAAAAGATGTACACAATTATTAATTTATGAGTATAAACCACATTCTATTTGCATACACAGTTTGCAGCGCTGCACTTTTCAACCCCACGGCTATATTTAACATTCTGGAAATGTGCATTACTTCCAAACGCTCACACTAACATAAAAGTGCCATTGTATCGCTATGATTTTGTTAACGTGGTGTCATGCAAACGTAAAAAGTCCCATCTGATACGATCACTGACCACTGCATTGTGTGAGAGCCTTCACATTTCTGATTATGATTCAGTACTTTTCATTCTTTTCAGTCAGTTTCTCAGTTATATTTTTGATGCAAAAACGTTGTACAGAAACCTGCCAAAATCAAGCATTCAACAACAGTATATATAAATTAAGTTAAATTAAAATAAAATTAATTTTAAAATGTAAAATTGTTAAAATTAAAATTATTAAAATAAAAAAATAATAAAAACAAAATTATATAAAATTACTAAAATTATTACAATTATTAAAATAAAATTACTTAAAATTAACGTAAAAATTTAAAGAAATTTAAAAAAAGAAATGAAAATTAAAGTTGAAAGTAAATAAAAATAAAAATAATAAAAATTAGAATCTATAGAAGTTTTAAAATTCTTAAATTATTAATTATTAAAGTAAAAATTAAAATTAAATTATTAAATAATAAAATAATAATAATTAGAATCTATAAAATTATTAAAATTGTTTAAATAAAATTAATTAAAATTAAAGTAAAAAATAAAATAAAATGAAATTGAATTTAAAAAGAAATTAAATTTTAAAATAAATTAAATATTAGATTTTATAAAATTATTACAAGTATTAAATTATTAAATTACTAAAATAAAAATGATTAAAAATAAAAGTAAAAAATTAAATTAAATTAAAGCTAAAAGTAAAAATTATTAAATTATTATTAAAATAAAAAATGAGAATCAATAAAATTATTAAAATAGTTCAATTATTAAAATTATTCAAATAAAATTAAAATTAATGTAAAAGTTAAAATAAAATGAAATTAGATAAAAAAATAAAAGAAAACTAAAGTTGAAAGTAAAATTATTAAATTTAAAAAATATATAAATATTAGAATTTTATAAAGTTATTAAAAGTATTCAATTATTAAAATTATTCAAATAAAAATGATTAAAAATTAACGTAAAATTTAAAATTAAATTATTAAAGGTAAAATTAAAAATAATAATACAAATTAGAATCTATAAACTTATTAGAATTATTCAATTATTAAAATGATTAAAATAAAAATAACAAAAAGTTGTCCGTTTTCATAAAGCTAAATAGAAATGTTAAAAAATCTAATAAAAATAACAAAAGAACAATGAAAACATTATGTTAATAAAAATGGACGTAAATACTATAATAGTATATAAATAATACTAAAATAACAGTGATTCCCTAAAAAAAGCTGTAGTTGTACTAAAAAAAAGAACTTGACTTGATGAAATGAGAAGCTCTGAAACATCATGCCTCAACTTCCTGTTTCAATAGGAAATGCTGCTGCTGACACTCTGCTCCTGTCAGGTCACCCAGAGTTTGCTGAGGACATTTTCTAAACGTCTGTTTACAGCACACACACCCAGACTGAAGAGATAAAGTCTGCTAATATCAATAATGAGGCTCAGTCCGCGGACGGGAAAATGAGCCAGTGATGTCGTGTGTCATTAAAGGATCAGGACACAAGCAACACTAACACAATCCAGTGAGAAAACATTGTTTATGGAATTAAAAGGCCTAAATGATTCATCTAAATCAGTTCTATTGCATTTCGAGTTTCCAAAACATTTTGACAAGACATCACATATCAAAATACCCAGTTGGATGCCAAACAATACATAATACACTTGATATTTCCTGGAGTTTTGATTGCAAACCCAGCAGAGATTGCTGATTCTTTCACCTCTCACACACACACACACACACACACACACACACACACACAGAAAGCGTTTGGCCGGGACAGTAAAGTTTTACCACACAGATTGTTCTCTGCCGATCACATGACTCTGTCTGAAGTGAAACCCGAGCCTCCGAGGCCAATGTTCAGAGCCAGTCAGGCGATTCCTTCTGCACTTGTTGAATTGCGACCAAGATGAGGTACACGGGAATGAAGAGATTTCAGGAGAAACGGCATAATCAGGAAGAGATCTCTTACAGTTTGTCACGCCCCGCCACAGATACCTTGAAATCCATTTTCCCTGGACAGACAGGTTGACGGCAGGGATCCTCGCACGGTGCCAACCTCTGTCTAAACATCTCATAGAGCCAGGAATCATTAACTTACATCCGTAGTTCCCAGAAAGAATTAGTTTATTAAGTAAAGGTCTGGCTAAAATGTCACCTGAGTGCCAATACCAGTGTACTGTAGAGCCCATTAAAGACAGGAACGACTGATCGACTGCTTCCCTCAAGCCTAAACTCAATAGAAGAAGTCAACAAACAGCACAGCAGCTGTTAACCATTGACAATGTGATTCCCCTGCAGGAAATTGCATGGGATCAAGACAAAAAGCTGGACTTGAACCTGCGTCACTTACTGTACATGTGCACCACAGTGTCAGTGTGTCAATAGTACTGCTGCTCTAATAAACTAGTGACCTCTTGTTCAGCTAAGTCAAGTTTCCTGTAATGCAACAACAGCAATTTAATGAATAATCTGGGCAAGTAGATTGTAGAATATAGCCACCAATGGCCTCTATGATCAACTTTGAGAAGGGTTATTTAAGAAACACAGAGTCACATTGAGATGTTGGATCTTTATGACAGGGTTTTCAAACATTTGGATGCCAAGATCCCTCTAAATATGACAATCACGCTAAAATATAAAGCCACATGTTTTCATCTAGATGGACCTATTAGTACTGGGAAAAAGAAAAAAGGAAGGAAAGGCACATATGTGATTACTCATGAATATGCTAATTAGCCCCGCCTCCACTCACTCGCACAAGCTCAGAGATCCACTCGGTCAACTTACTGAGGTAAACGCTGCACGATGGTATCGCTTTTCACAACGTCGGACACATAACAGTAATTAAAGGGTTAGTTCACCCAAAAATTAAAATAATGTCATTTATTACTCACCCTCATGTCGTTCCACACCCATAAGACCTTCGTTCATCTTCAGAACACAAATTAAGATATTTTAGTTGAAATCCGTTGGCTCAGTGAGGCCTGTATTGGGAGCAATGACATTTCCTCTCTCAAGATCCATTAATGTAGTAAATTACATATTTAAATCAGTTCATGTGAGTACAGTGGTTCAATAATTAATATTATAAAGCGACGAGAATATTTTTGGTGCGCCAAAAAAAACAAAATAATGACTTATTTAGTGATGGCCGATTTTTTAAAACACTGCTTCATGAAGAATCGGAGCACAAATGAATCAGTGTATCAAATCATGATTCAGATCGCGTGTCAAACTGCCAACGGCTGAAATCACGTGACTTTGGCGCTCCGAACAGCTGATTCGACACACTGATTCATAACGCTCCGAAGCTTCCTGAAGCAGTGTTTTGAAATCGGCCATCACTCTATAAGTCATTATTTTGTTTTTTTGGCGCACCAAAAATATTCTCATCGCTTTATAATATTAATATTGAACCACTGTACTCACATGAACTGATTTAAATATGTTTTTAGTACATTAATGGATCTTGAGAGAGGAAATGTCATTGCTCCCTATGCAGGCCTCACTGAGTCATCGGATTTCAACAAAAATATCTTAATTTGTGTTCTGAAGACGAACGAAGCTCTTACGGGTGTGGAACAACATGAGGGTGAGTAATAAATGACAGAATTTTCATTTTTGGGTGAACGAACCCTTTAATATGATTAGTCTTTTGCTTGACTGCATTACCAAACAGCTAATAATGTGTTGCAAACTGTCATGAGCACCAGTTGGAGTGCCCTTATTAGCCACTAGAGGGCACTCTAACCCGGACTAGTTCCTCACCACACTTGGACTTAATTTCCCATAACCCACTTCCCGGACTCATTATCCCGCCATTGCACTCAGCTGTTTTGTGTTTGGTCATTAGTGTCTGTCTATTTATACCTGGTTTGTTTCTGCTTTTGTTATCGAGGTTTCGTTTATGGTCACTGGCTTCTGTTTTCTTTGTTTTATGTGGACTGTTCTGTGGATTTTGACCCTTGCCTGGCTGTGACTACTATTATGGATTACCCAATTAAAACTGCATTTGGATCTAACCCTCTTGTCTCTGTGCCATCCGTGACACTAAACCATGTTCCTGTTCGTCATCTCAGAGTCAGACAGCTGCCTTCTAACAATCAGTATCCTTAAAAAACGCTTTGAACAACTCAGAACATCAGTGGAGAAAGGCATATAGCTCATCATAACATCGTAATATACATCACACACCCGCTATATTGCTAAATCAACCTGTTTTTTTTTTTCATATCATCAGAAAAATATACCGGGATATACCTTCTCTTGAGACTCCCTTGCTTCAGAGCAAGTTAATGATATGCTAAAGCCCGCCCCCATGTTGACGTGATTGGTTACAAGGTAGTTTGTGATGTCAAAAACACCAGCGATTTCAAACCGCGTCTTTAGATCACTGCAGTTTTAAAGCTGCAGTCCGCAACTTTTTTTGTGTTAAAAATTTACAAAAATTATATAATGAGAATATACAACATGAATCCAAACCGTGTTTTTGTCTTATCCTGAATCATTATGGTACACTTAAAATAAGTGTTTATATTCGGACTATTTCAGACCGGACTGGTAGGACTCGCCGCAGAGTATCACAGCAACTGCGTGACTCGCCATAGACATACACTGAGAAAAGTAGCTCCGGCTAGAATGTTCCTCCGCAAGACGCGTGCAGTTCTGTTTATTAACCGCTAGAGGGCCAAAAGTCGTGGACAGCAGCTTTAAATAGAAAATACTCAGCAATGGTGGTGACTGATGAATTTGAATATGATTTGTTTTAAAGCCAGGGGCACTGCTATGGGGGGGAGAAAAGACGATTCTAGCGGTTTCAGAGATCGGTTTTATTAGTATTAGTATTTTATTAGTAATAACAGTCAGTGCTCAATTAATTGTATACATTGCACGTTCACAGCTTTTATAAGCTGTACGAACTGAACGGATCAATTGTCTATGCAAAATGACTGTAACTGAAGCCCAATTGTTTAATTTTGCACGAGTGGCATGCGAATCACTGTAAGCGCGTTCACCAGTGCGCTCCAAAAGTGTTATGATTTGCATAAGCCGTTCCTATGCGACGCTGATGATAAAATGTGCAATCCATTTGGATTTTATTGAGGATAGTAAAATGGAGAAAGTAGAACATGATCTAAAACAGCCACTAAAATGACTGATGAAAAGAGGGGAAAACATCATCCTGCAAGCTTTTTAAACTTCTCACGATGACCACATTTACTAGCAGGGACGTGCACAGGAATTTTGAGGGGCAGTTGCTCTGACCTAAAAAAAAGGGCACTCCCCTACCAAATCCCCCCCCCCAAATGCATCCATTGTACGATTTTTTTATTTATTTTTTTCCACCTCGGAAGGGCAACGTGAGTCGAGAAGGGCATATGGGCAGTTGCCCGGGCAACCTGAGCAACCCCCCTGTGCACGTCCCTGTTTACTAGAGTTTATTTTATTGTATTTATTGTGACAAATTTTGACTAGTTGTAGAATTTATAATAGATATTAAGGGAATAGATTTTTCACTAAAGATTTAGATTACAACTCTGGCATGTTGTAGCTATAGTTTCTAACGGTGTTGCTATTTTTCATAACAAATGCTATAAAAAAAAAGAAAATTTGTAATTATATCTTTATTGTAACCAATGCTATAGTTAACAATTACAAGAACTATGTTACTTTTAAGGCCGAGTACAAGTTAGAAAGAGCTTTAAAATATGGACCTTCTTGAATTTTTGACTAAACAATTGGTTTTAAGAATGTATGAATATGAATATTTGATTACTGTACTGTATTTTCTATTACATTTGCATAATAAATCACCTGCTAGTGCTATAGCCATGGGAGGTCTCTGACTAAATACTGATACCTAGTGGTCAAAAGCAATAGCAAACGTAATAGGTCATTATTATCATATTGCAGACAAAGATTTTGGATAGCTAGGTTGACTTGGTGCAGAATGGGTGCGGTAGGGGCCCCAACCTCATATTCCTTCATAGGGCCCAAAATTGCTAGCGGCGCCCCTGCTTAAAGCACATTAAAAACAACACATAGACATATAAACAACATCAAAAACTTGATTTCCACAACAGGGGGACTTTCAGTTAACTTAAAATGTTACATCAATTTTAGATATAAAAATATCGAAAATCATATATAAAATCTACATATAAAATTTTACAGTATCTTCAGAGCCCCTAGTTTAAAACCCACTGCTCTATGATAATAGAGTCTATTGTGATTGAACTAGGTCATATGTTCAGTGTAGAAGTGAATGGTGACCACAGGAGCCCTCCTCAACCCCTCATCAAACTGTAAGGTGCTTATTACTGTAATCCGCCTGCTGAGGAAAAATAGAGCAACGGGCTGAGGTAGATCATTGTTTTGGGGGGCAAGAGATGCCCTTATATCCCCCACCCCATATCTGTTTATCAGTTTCGCTTTTCTCAGTCTTTCTCTGTGTTTTTTGTGCCAAGGATCGTGCCGTTTCAGTCGTTGTTCTGGCCGGGACACAATGTCAACAGCAATACACACAAATCACGTATCGAGGAACCTCCTGACAGACAGTGTTTTAAGTTATCGACTTGATGTGACTTGTTCACTCACTCAATGGAAACATGCAAACAAGTCAATGAGCGAACAAATAAACAGGTGGTGAGGTAATGGGATTATGTAAAACCTGTACTACACCTTATAAGACTTTAAAATAACTGTTTTCCATGTGAATATATTGTAAAATGTAATTTATTCCTGTGATGCAAAGTTGAATTTTCAGCATCATTACTCCAGTCTTCAGAGTCACATGATCCTTCAGAAAACACATTCATAAGGGTAAATATACACAGACCTCTGGCACTGATCAGGCCTTCATAGATCAGATTAGACCCTCCGATTCCAGACCAGACCCAGTTCAGATCAGACATGACAGACGACCCAGAGACAGGCAGGTTGAACTGCTCTGTTAACCCAACACATCAGCCATCTGTGCGGGACAGATGGGACCCCACGCCCCCCTTTAGCCCGAGGGCACTTTCTGTTGCATTCTCCCACACTTACACTCACACACTCTCAGTCATGAAAGGACGGGAGGACCGGGTAGACAGAAACATGAGAGGAGATGAAACAGGAGATTTATTGGAAGAGGAGGGAAAATCGGTAGATTCAAACAAAAATGAGTTGTTTTGTAATGTACTTATCAAGTTGCAAGCTAACTGTTTACACCTGGTATTAAAGGGGTGGTTGATTATGATTTCACTTTTTTAACTTTAGTTAGTGTGTAATGTTGCTGTTTGAGCATAAACAACATCTGCAAAGTTACGACTCTCAAAGTTCAATCCAAAGAGAGATATTTTCTTTATCAGAAATCACTTTTTAAGGACTACAACAAACAGCTGAGCTTCACCAACCCGAGCTTGTTCTAGGGCCGGGAGCAGCAGCTCATTTGCATTTAAAGGGACACACAAAAACTGTATGTTTTTGCTTAAAGGGTTAGTTCACCCAAAAATTAAAATAATGTCAATAATTACTCACCCTCTGAGGTGGGTAGAGTATCCAAAAACTGTACTCAAGTAAAAGTACAAGTACTTATAAAAATATTTACTCAAAGTAAAAGTGAAAGTAATAATCCTAATAGTTACTTGAGTAAGAGTAAAAAAGTATCCAATAAAAATCTACTCAAGTAGCTCGTTACTAGTTACTTTTATTATATATATATATACACACACACACACACACACACACACAATAGCACGTTATTATTTAATGTTTATTATTTAAATAGATATTTAATTTATTATCATAATTAGATATCTTTGCAACAAACAAACATAGAAGAGACAAGCATTATTTCTAGCATCTGTAACCCGAATGTATCGTTACTATATTAATAACGTATACAGCTAACGTTAAATTTTAAAGAAGAGAGAAAACTCTTTACATGTGCTCGCGCTCATATCTGAACTTGACACAAACAATGATCAAATACACATTGACGGATCTTCTTCGGTCTGTTCTCCAAAATGTAATCAAATGTATATTTCAGCAGGCGCGTGTAAACTGCTTAACTGTGTCAACGCAAAGCGTTCATTTTCAAGACGAACAGGTCGCTGGCGCCGCCATTGCGCAATAGTATATGTATAAATTAATGTATAAATTAAGATATATGTCCATAAAAACGGTAAAGAAATACTACATACTTTTGTTATAGTGACGTAATAATCTGGGGTGCGTTTCCCAAAGCGAACTATGGTCGCAAATTCCGTCGTTACCAATAGAGTTCAATGGGACTTACGACCATAGTTGGCTAACGATCCTTTCGGGAAACTCACCCCTGTTTGGTTGTAAAATGTCGGCTATTGGCTGTATCATGAAGTAAAATCAAATGAAATCGATAGGCCTACCTGTGGAATTGTTCACAGACAGCATACGCAGCTCAACTAATAAAGGTCTTCATCGCTGGCAAACAATTGGATGCATTTGCAGATTTGCTTTTAATTGACTGTAGGTCCACTGCCACTTCATCCGCTCCGAGTGAGAAACCGCTTCAAACGATTCAGCGCGTGCAGGAACTGAACAAATCATTCAAACTGATTCGCGAATCAATTTAGACAGCTTTACCAACTTGTTTGATCAAGTCTTTGAACAGAATCGACTCAAAAGAGTGATTCATTTGTCAATGGGGCATCGTTCATGAAAAAAGAGACAGCGCGCATGGAATAAACTACGCATTTCTTAACATTTACAGTAATGAATTAAAATAAAGTAACGAGAGGAACGTTGCCCATTGTAGCGAAGTAAAAGTACAGATTTTTCATTACAAATGTACTCAAGTTAAAGCAAAAGTACCCTCATTTTAATCTACTCTAAAAAGTACAAATTTTCCAAAAAACTACTCAAGTACATGTAACGAAGTAAATGTACTTCGTTACTACCCACCTCTGCTCACCCTCATGTCGTTCCACACCCGTAAGACCTTCGTTCATCTTCAGTACACAAATTAAGATATTTTTGTTGAAATCCAATGGCTGCATAGGGAGCAATGACATTTCCTCTCTCAAGATCCATTAATGTACTAAAAACATATTTAAATCAGTTCATGTGAATACAGTGGTTCAATATTAATATTATAAAGCGACGAGAATATTTTTGGTGCACCAAAAAAACAAAATAATAACTTAGTTAGTGATGGCCGATTTCAAAACATGATTCGGATCGTGTGTCAAACTGCCAGTGGCTGAAATCACGTGACTTTGGCGCTCCGAACAGCTGATTCGACATGCTGATTCATAACGCTCTGAAGCTTCCTGAAGCAGTGTTTTGAAAGCGGCCATCACTAAATAAGTCGTTATTAAGTTTTTTTGGTGCACCAAAAATATTCTCGTCGCTTTATAATATTAATATTGAACCACTGTACTCACATTAACAGATTTAAATCTGTTTTTAGTACATTAATGGATCTTGAGAGAGGAAATGTCATTGCTGGCTATGCAGGTCTCACGGAGCCATCGGATTTCATCAAAAATATCTTAATTTGTGTTCCGAAGATTAACGAAGGTCTTACAGGTGTGGAACAGCATGAGGGTAAAGAATTTTCATTTTTGGGTGAACTAACCCTTTAACTTAAAAAAAGCAATTTTAACACTGAAATAGAATGAGGTAAGATGGAAGTAGCAAAACATTTAATATATTATTGCAACTGTTTTGTGATAGAAAAGTTAAACGACCAAAAGTGTTATCCAGCAAACTAACTACTCGACTTTTGTCTCAAATATGGCCATTTTGAATAGGAAAACATGGTATCATTTATATGATTCATGTAATTCCTAACTGAATGTGACAAGACGAGAAACGTATTTAATTTTCAAAATATTAGGCATACAAATAAAAGTGAAATGCGTGCATATTTTAAAATATTATTTGCAAATAGTTCAAAATAGTTCACTGTTCTATTCCTTTATACTTTATAAAAATGGAAATGACAAACTGCCTGTAGAATGAACATTTCCTCTTGGATGACCTGAAGGACTTCCCAATTTGACTATACTGGCATCCTGGCCTTGACCCCGGCTGACCTCTGCTAAGCCTGACCAGAAAGACAAACTATCCCCTTTAAGGCACACCAATAGTTCCCAAACTTTACCTGACTAGAAATTATTATAAAGATATATTTTAAATGCTTCATCAGCTAAACAATCAAACAAGGTACACAATCTTAGGTGAAATACTGTTTAAGATGAGTTCTAGTTTGTGAAAATAACAGTGGTGGCTTCTAATCTTGATAAATCCCTTTCGCTTTATTAATGAATGTGTTTCTATGGTATATAATTACACCCTCCTTCCCTGGGAATAAACAACCGAAATCCCCCTGGGACATGGCCCAAACTTCAGCACTCACACGTCTTTCTCCTCAGGCCGCCAGCTGCTCGACCGCTCGCCAGAGAGAAAGAGAAACAGAGAGAGGACAGAACCAGAGGCCGCATGCGGCCGGTTGCAACATCGGCTGCGCAAACCTGCTTTGAATTAAAATTGCACAACCACACGCTCCTCTCCGCCCCCCTTTTGTTTAGGGATGCCTGTCCTGCCAACTCTCCTTCTAAACGCTCTCTCCCACTTTCTGTCTATCACAACAAAACGAGCCGTCTGTGGTGCTGACAGTCGAGGGGTTTTCCTAGTGCCGTCTGGCTAGTGCTGGAAACGCATTCAGAAATGTGTGAGAATTTGCTGGAGTCAGAGAGTGGGTTTATTTAGTAGTAATTCAGGGACAGTATTATTCCCAGAAGTTAGATAAACCTAACAAAACCTCCCTATGGGAACATCTGGGAACAGTGGCGTGGGTTTCATTATGGCACACGTCACCCATGAGACATAACAGTAAGCAAAATGCATGTGTGAATTGTTAGCACTTCTCATGTAAGATGAATCACTGTTTGCATTCCTCGTTTGTAAGTTGCTTTGGATAAAAGTGCCTGCTAAATGAATAAATATAAATATATATGTAGAATTTACACCATAATACCAGAGTATCTACAGTAACCTGTTACATTCTAACAAAAGCAACAATGCAACAAAATGTGTTACTTTTTTTAGACGTAACATTAATTCAATATGTTATTCTTAACACCTGAGAATGTAACGTTATTTCCTGTAAAAACTAATAATGGCACAAATTTTGTTAGAAGCACCATTAATGTAGCCTATCACTTTTTTTAATTTACACCACACAAATTTAGTTACCCGGTTTTCCTATACAAAAACAACAATGAAACTTTTGTTACTTTTTATTAGAAGTAACAGTAATGTAACGTTATTTTTAGAATTTAACATGTTACTTCCTGTAAAAACCAATAATGGCACAAATTTAATTACCCGGTTTTCCTGTACAAAAACAACAATGAAACTTTTGTTACTTTTTATTAGAAGTAACAGTAATGTAACGTTATTTTTAGAATTTAACATGTTACTTCCTGTAAAAATAAATTGGTCCTCTAAAAACCAATAATGGCACAAATTTAATTACCCGGTTTTCCTGTACAAAAACATCAACGAAACAAAATTTGTTACTTTTTATTAGAAGTAACGGTAATGTAACATGCTATTTTTAGAATTTACGCCAGATCACCTCAGAATGTAACATGTTTCTTCCTGTAAATCAGGGGTCATCAACTATATTTGTCCAAGGGCCAGAATTTTTCACTGCAGACACTGTAAGGGCCAGATACTCGTAATATAAAATAAAATTCGAATTGTATCCTAATATGTTATTATTTGATATACTAATTCTAATTCCAAATTTATGTTATTTTTTACATATTACCTCTACTGCAGCAAGCCACCAGGGGGCGATAGCGATATTTTAGGCTTCATATTCGTGAGGCTGTCAAGCTGTCCATCACTGTCACGCAATTGTGCGCAAATCCCAAGCAAGGAAAATTTCGACATTTGTGAAAAAATGAGCACGTGAAACAATAAAAGATGTTCAATGAGAGAACGCCTTTATAGTCATTCTTGAATGAAGGCAGGCTATGGCACAAGCTACTTTTCAGAAGGCTTTTTTTTCCGTTAGATTTAAAAATAAAAAACGGTTCTCATTCCCCCTTGAATAAGGCCGGCGACACACTGGCTGCGTGAGCGTCTCAGCTGCGTGGGGTGTCCGTTTTTATTTCGGCTCCCATATTTAACAGGTTGGAGTTTGCACACTGAGACACGCGTCTCAGGCGCGATTGAGCCACGCAGAAAACGCGTACATGTTAGAAATAGAACCGACGCGTGTTCCAGCCCTATGGTTCCAGCAACGGGAGTGTTCTCTGGCTAGAGCGCAGAACAGCGGAGTTTGTATGGACCTAAGTGCATGGACCCTGCCCGCGTGAGGTGCGCCGCTTCCCGCTCGCGCTGCTCTGACTGTAGTTTACTAAAAGTTTATTAATTCTGAATGTGTCGCGTCTCGTGTGTCCATCTATATTGCACCAAATGCGACACTGCACTCCCTTGTGAAGTCGATTGGATGAACGGTTCTCGAAATAATAAAAATGCAAACGGACATACAGACACAGATTCCTGCCTTTATTAGAGAGAAAAATATGTTCAGCCCCTCTCTCCGAAGCTTTGAATAGACGATGTTCATCAAAAAATGGTATTCGGACCAGCCCTAAACTTTTTCCTCTGACAAGGTTATTCCTGATTTCAGTATTATTCTGGGGGCCGGATGGAAATCTCTGGCGGGCCGGATTTGGCCCGCGGGCCGCCAGTTGACGTTGCATGCTGTAAATCAACAATGGCACAAATTTAGTTCCTTTTTAATAAGAGCAACAATAAAGAAACTTGTTACTTTTCCAATTTGCACCATGCCACTCTTGTTGCCTGTTGTTTCTATACAAAAGCAACAATGAAACAAAATTACTTACTTTTTATTAAAATGAACAGTAATGTAACAGGATTTTTTTTTTTTTTTTTTTAATTTACAACAGATCACCTCAGAATGTAACATGTTACTTCCTGTAAAACAACATCACAAATTTAGTTACTTTTTAATAGGAGTAACAATAAAGTAACTTGTAACTTTTTGAATTTGCACCACTCTCGTTACCCTTTATTTCTATACAAAATCAACAATAAAACAAAATGTGTTACTTTTTATTTGAAGTAACGATAATGTAACGTTATTTTTAGAATTTACACCAGATCACCTCAGAATGTAACGTTACTTCCTGTAAATCAACAATTGCACAAATTTAGTTACTTTTTAATAAGAGTAACAATAAAGAAACTTGTTACTTTTCCAATTTGCACCATGCCACTCTTGTTGCCTGTTGTTTCTATACAAAAGCAACAATGAAACAAAATTACTTACTTTTTATTAAAATTAACAGTAATGTAACAGGACTTTTTAGTTTTTTTTTTTAATTTACAACAGATCACCTCAGAATGTAACATGTTACTTCCTGTAAAACAACAATTGCACAAATTTAGTTACTTTTTAATAGGAGTAACAATAAAGTAACTTGTAACTTTTTGAATTTGCACCACTCTCGTTACCCTTTATTTCTATACAAAATCAACAATAAAACAAAATGTGTTACATTTTATTAGAAGTAACGGTAATGTACTGTAACATTATTTTTAGAATTTAACATGTTACTTCCTGTAAAAACCAATAATGGCACAAATTTAATTACCCGGTTTTCCTGTACAAAAACAACAACGAAACAAAATTTGTTACTTTTTATTTGAAGTAACGGTAATGTAACGTTATTTTTAGAATTTACACCAGATCACCTCAGAATGTAACATGTTACTTCCTGTAAATCAACAATGGCACAAATTTATTTACTTTTTAATAAGAGTAACAATAAAGAAACTTGTTACTTTTCTAATTTGCACCATGCCACTCTTGTTGCCTGTTGTTTCTATACAAAAGCAACAATAAAACAAAATGACTTACTTTTTATTAGAATTAACAGTAATGTAACAGGGTTTTTGGGGGGGGGGTTTAATTTACACCAGATCACCTCAGAATGTAACATGTTACTTCCTGTAAAACAACATCACAAATTTAGTTACTTTTTAATAGGAGTAACAATAAAGTAACTTGTAACTTTTTGAATTTGCACCACTCTTGTTACCCTTTATTTCTATACAAAATCAACAATGAAACAAAATGTGTTACATTTTATTAGAAGTAACGGTAATGTAACATTATTTTTTAGAATTTAACATGTTACTTCCTGTAAAAACCAATAATGGCACAAATTTAATTACCCGGTTTTCCTGTACAAAAACAACAACGAAACAAAATGTATTACTTTTTATTTGAAGTAACAGTAATGTAACATGCTATTATTAGAATTTACGCCAGATCACCTCAGAATGTAACATGTTACTTCCTGTAAATCAACAATGGCACAAATTTAGTTCCTTTTTAATAAGAGTAACAATAAAGAAACTTGTTACTTTTCTAACTTTTTAAATTCGTAACGCTAACACTTTTCAATAAGGTTTCATTTGTTGGCATTAATTAGTTAACATGAACTAACAATGAAGATGTCATCAATTACTTTTAATGCTTCAACAGTACCTTGACTATGCATAATCCTGCTCGATAAAGCTGCATGTTAATATACTTATAGTAATTTGTATCATTTTGTTGTTACTTTTAAAAGTAAAGTCACCCAACACTCCATATCACAGACTTTGTTCTCAACCTAAAACAGACTGTTTAAAAAAAAACTCCTTTCACCACACACACAGATTAACAGAGCGTCTCTCCTGAACACAGCTGATGTTGAGTCTGCTTGCAACAGCAAAACGACAATTCTATCCTGTGACATAACATTCACACACACACACAGACAAAAATATACACACACTCTCACACGTTTTCCCGAAAGTGAGTCAGCAGGGTTTCACTTTTTCCAAGAACAATATCAGAAAAACAAAAGCAGCAGAAGCCACAAAACAGAGTCAGGTCACTGGCTGCTCAGACTGGGCGTAACAGTGTAACAGTGAAAGCGTAACTAGTGCACTAAATTGCAATATGTCTGGATGTACCGTGACCATGTTTTTCTCCAAACATAAAACAACATTCCCGTAGGATTTGAGATTTCTCTCTGATGAACAGCCAAATCTAGATGCATTCAATGGATGCTATCACTTCCGTCTCCCTCTCTCTCACACATATGTATGTTCATCTGTTTATCTGACTGTGGTAACACTGTTTATTTTGGCCAAGAGCCGCCAGAATGTTCCTATCCATTACGCAAATAGCATTACTGCTGGAGAATGTGAATGCCTGTATGTATCAGTTATACACCTAAAAGTAACAGCCGCCTCCACATCATTGTGTCCACCCCATTCATACCTTCTGAGTGAAACTAATCCCTACATAACAACCAACCCGTGAGCTCCATACCTTTGCATGACTAGTGGTGAAGTTCTCATTCATTCCCGTCTCTTTTGCACATGAATAGCACGCAGCTGTAAGCTCTACGTCATTCTCCTCTGACAGGTTAGCACCATGAAGCTCAACACAAACGCCACTCGTGTCCTGTCACATCCTACATAGTTGGCTTCTCTTTGCTTGTCAAATCCATCCATCCATCCATTCATCATCTATCCGTTCAACCATCCGTCCATCATCTATATATCATCCATCCGTCCATCCATCAATCATCCATCCGTCCATCCATCTATTGTCCATCCATCCATCCATCCATCTATCCATCCATCCGTCCATCCATCAATCATCCATCCATCCATCCATCCATCATCTATCCGTTCATCCATCTGTCCGTCCATCCATCAATCATCCATCCATCCATCTGTCCATCCATCCATCTATCCATCCGTCCATCCATCAATCATCCATCCATCCATCATCTATCCGTTCATCCATCTGTCCGTCCATCCATCCATCATCTATCCATTCATCCATCTGTCCGTCCATCCATCCATCCATCCATCCATCATCTCTCTATCCGTCCATCCATACATACATCCATCCATCCGTCCATCCATACATACATCCATCCATCCGTCCATCCATCAATCATCCATCAATCCATCACCTATCCATCCATCCATCCATCTGTCCGTCCATCCATCCATCCATCCATCCATCCATCATCTCTCTATCCGTCCATCCATACATCCATCCATCATCCATCCATTCATCCATCCATCATCTATTCGTCCATCCATCCATCCATCCATCTATCTATCTATCTATCTATCTATCTATCTATCTATCTATCTATCTATCTATCTATCTATCTATCCCTCCATCTGTCATCCATCATCTATCTATCCGTCCATCCATTCATCCATCCATCATCTCTCTATCCGTCATCCATACATCCATCCATCCATCCATCTATCCATCTCTCCGTCCGTCCGTCCATCCATCAATCATCCATCATCCATCCATCATCTATCCATCCATCCATCCATCCATCCATCCTCTATCGATCTGTCATCCATCCATCCATCCATCCATCCGTCTGTCCATTCATACATACATACATCCATCATCTATCTCTCCATCCATCCATCCATCCATCCATCCATCCATCCATCTATCTATCTATCTATCTATCTATCTATCTATCTATCTATCCCTCCATCCATCTGTCATCCATCATCTATCCGTCCATCCATCCGTCCATCCATCCATCCATCTATCTATCTATCTATCTATCTATCTATCTATCTATCTATCTATCTATCTATCTATCTATCTATCTATCTATATATATATATCCCTCCATCCATCCATCATCTATCTATCCGTCCATCCATCCATCCATCCATCCATCCATCCATCCATCCATCCATCATCTATCGATCTGTCATCTATCTATCTATCTATCTATCTATCTATCTATCTATCTATCTATCTATCTATCTATCTATCTATCTATCTATCTATCTATCTATCCATCCATCCATCCATCCATCCATCCATCCATCTAGACATTTTTAAAACTTTCAAACAAGTTATGTAGCTACAAGTTTTCTAGCTACAGTTAAGTAGAATTAAAATTCTAAGAAATTCACATAATATTCAAATTCATGTTTGCTATCTAATTCAAATTAAGGAATTTAATTGGATAATGAAAGGCATTCTCAATTCAATTCTGAATGTCTCACAACCCTACACATGAAAACATGCAACATGAAATGCAACAGTTGTCTAACAGTGTCCAACTCAAGGTGTTTGTGTCATTAGAAACTGTCTAAAGACTGTCTTTATGCACCCACTGATGAGTACAAGCTATCAGGCATGATGACAAATAATAATGTTTCATTCAGTCTTGTAACGTGAAAGCCTCCAGACAAGATGTAGATCCAAAGGCAAGGATAATACTGGGACTGCACGCTGTCTCAGTCAAGCCAAAACCAAGACTTATGTATTCATAACTGTATTGTGCATATGTGTGTGAGAGAGAGACAGAGAACCACACGCTCTGATCCTCAGTGGAGCCCAAAGTCTTGCTTCTCATGCCAAACTGGCTCATGGGAGTCATTCTGAACAATGTGCCGAGAGCTACAATGCCAGTGAGTGATTTCCCTGCCTCTGCGCCGCTTTTCAAGAATCATACTCTACTGTATTTTCAGCATACTTAAAGTGATAGTTTACCCAAAAGATCATTTATTAATGTAACAACATATTGTGTCACAATATATCAAAAAACAAAAATGCAATAATGTGTACAGTGTTTTTTTTAACTCTTTATCATATGTCTTAGAAGTAATAATTAACAAAACTTACCATTTTAATTCTATTTAGCCTTAAAATATCATGAGATCACTATGCATTGAACCAAAAATGACAAAGTCTCTTTAAGTAAAGTCATTTCACTCGGCGGCCATCTTTGAAATGCCTCTCACCCAGCTATTTCAGTCATGCGAGTACAGCTCCTGTCCTCTGAATGGGGAAACATCAAATTCTCCAAAACTGTTCACCAAGTCTTATGACTTAAAATCACCAATGAAATCTGACAACAACTGTCTCATAAATTTTGTTTCTAAACACTCAAATCATGACAAAAATAGCATTATTCAGGCTGGACCAGTCATAATCAGTGCAGTCATGACATTACTCTTTTATTTAGAAGGCAAAACTTAGTCCGCCATATTGAGCATTGCACTTTCTCACATTCATAGTAATATGAGTGCACAGTCTTTGTATCTAAAGTCTTTGGTGTATTGTTACACCCATATCATGTACTCACTCTCATGTTGTTCCAAACCTGTATGACTGTCTATCATCTGTGGAACACACACACATACACAAAGACATTGGCGGCTCAATAACATTGGACCTTACTGACATTTATATATTTTTTTAAATCCTTTTTTTGTCAGAAGAAAGAAAGTCATTTGGGTTTGATATGTTATTGCATGTATGATATTCAATCAGGTAGCTTTCTTTAATTCTCTTCAAACGGTTGCTTCATCATGACAATAGAGGATTTGACAGACAAAACTGGCAGTTTACGTTAACGCCCGCTGCATTTTGTCAGCAAAGAATGAGAATGCAGCACCTTATGTCTCAGTGACAGGGTTCATGTAATTGCATGAGAGAACATTTCGGCTTTAGAGATTCTGAAAGCACACAGCTCAATTTGTGGAGCGCCAGAGACAACATGAGCTTTGACTCCAAGACATTTTCTTGCGGTACACCATCCATAACGGTTCCCTCCTGTCCTACGAAAGCAATCAAACCGAATTAACTAGATTAAAAAACGACAATGATATAACTCATCTCAAAGCATTCCATATATGAAAAACTGATATCCAGCTGTCCTCCTCCGCTCAGATAAAACAGAATCCACATGTCTGCCCAATCAAATTAAACGAAACGCTGCGTCTTCCTTCATATTGGATTATGACAGTGGTCTGTTTCTGTCCCTCTCCCACTAAAAGTACACACACAACACATGTAACTATTTTAGTTGTGTTTATACTGTCCCTTATGTGGAACTACGATTTTTGGTTTCCAGAAACATATCCAAGCAACGTTCCAAAGTTTGAGAAACCAGGAAAACGAGAGAGAAAAAGAGAAGCAAAAACCCTGTTAACGTCATGTTTTGTTGGCGAACTCCCCGGGGTGCTGTACAACCACATTTGATGACTCTAATAGAGTATTAATGGTCTGGAATAAAATGGAATACATGGTGGTTGTAGTCATTCTGTTTTCCCTGCCCTCTTCTCCACTTCCTTTGATCTTTGCTGTTTTTCTAATAGTGGGAGAGCTCATAGAGCAGACTCAACTCAATATTGAATCCTGGGAATTTGCTTCCCAAGACCTGGGATACTCAGCAACAAACACAAACTAGATAAAAAAGTTTGAGGACAAACTTTAAGTTGGCTTGAAAAAGCCGGTCCAGAAAGTTTGAAGTAGTTTTAAAAGTGTGAAGTTTGACTGTTTAAAAGTTTAAGTTTTAGTTTAGTAGTTTTGATAGATAGATAGATAGATAGATAGATAGATAGATAGATAGATAGATAGATAGATAGATAGATAGATAGATAGATAGATAGATAGATAGATAGATAGATAGATAGATAGATAGATAGAGTCAGGGTTCTCAAGGCGGTTGCTAGGGTGTTATGTGGTTGCTAGGGTAGTTGGGGTGGTTGCTAGGGTGTTGCTATGCGGTTGCTAAGGTATTGTGGGTGGTTGCTAGGGTGTTGCTATGTGGCTGCTAAGGTACTCGGGGTGGTTGCTAGGCTGTTGCTATGCGGTTGCTAGGGTACTCGTGGGTGGTTGCTAGGGTGTTGCTATGCGGTTGCTAAGGTATCCTGGGTGGTTGCTAGGGTGTCACTATGCGGTTGCTAAGGTATCCTGGGTGGTTGCTAGGGTGTCGCTATGCAGTTGTTAAGGTATCCTGGGTGGTTGCTAGGGTGTTGCTATGTGGTTACTAGGGTACTGGGAGTGGTTGCTAAGCTGTTGCTATGCGGTTGCTAGGGTACCCGGGGTGGTTGCTAAGGTGTTGCTATGCGGTTGCTAGGGTACTCAGGGTGGTTGCTAAGGTGTTGCTGTGTGGTTGCTAGGGTACTCGGGGTGGTTGCTAAGGTGTTGTTATATGGTTACTATGCTGTTATGGGTGGTTGCTATGCGGTTGCTAGGTACTCTGTGTGGTTGCTGTGCTGTTGCCATGGTGTTCAAGGTGGTTGCTTGGGTGATCTGGGTGGTTGCTATGATAGATAGATAGATAGATAGATAGATAGATAGATAGATAGATAGATAGATAGATAGATAGATAGATAAATAGATAGATAAATAGATAGATAAATAGATAGATAAATAGATAGATAGAATCAAATTTAGGCAAACTCCATCTCCACTCCATTTATAACACAAAGCTTCCAATCAAGTCCACTTGGATGATCTATGAAAACTATAATAAATACATTTTTGCAGTGTTTTTTTGTCCTTTTTGGAGCTTGACAGACTTGACAGTCACCATAGGCTTTTGTTCTATGGAAAAGAGCAGCTTGAACATCCTTCAAATTATCTCTGTGGCCCTGTTTACACCTGGTATTAAGATGCAATTTGGTTGATTGGATCACATGTACTGTAGATGAGGCAGACACATTCCCGTTTACACCTGGTATTTTAATCCATCTCTTTTGTCCACTTCTGTCCTGATTTCTTCAAGAGGAAGGTCTATGGGTGGGTAAATGTATGTTTTTTTTCAGATCTTTTTATCTAATGGACAAAATAAGCTCAGGCAATTTACATATGAACACGCCTTGAGATGACGGAAAACATCGGAGAGCATCAGCTTTCATTTCTGCTCTGACAGCCACGAGTCCACACCGAACGCTGCAAGTGTGTGTTAGAAATCAGGAATGTTGAGAGAACATTGTGCTTGGTACGTTTTTCATCTTCAAACCAAACTTGGGTCTTAAGCCAACAAAGTTTAAATCCCATCTAGCTAGCACGCTTCCCATAATGTTTACGCATTAGGTCAGTAGGCGGAGAGTAGACAGTCTTTAGTGGCTGAACACATGTGCATCTACACTACAAAAGCAATCCGGCCGAATGCATTTTCGATTACCTCTGGAAGTGGTTGAAAGAGGACAAGTTCAAAACGTTTTACAACGCTTCGAGTAGGAGGCGAACCGTGGTCTCCGGCGTGGTAGTCGGGTGCTCTAGGAAGGAGGCTAAAGACCACAGCCTGTAGTGTCAGTCGCTAGAGCATCTCTTGAGATCAGAGGAGTGAGGTTTACATGCACAGCTCTTACTGGCCTACGACAGTTACACTCAGCCCTCTAAATCACAGCACCAAATGTAACCAGTTCTACTGACCCACCCCGAGCGGGATTCGAATCGTGGTCTTTGGTGTGGGAGTCGGGCTTTCTAACAAGGAGGCTAAAGACCACAGCCTCTAGCGTCAGTCGCTCGAGTGCCTCTTGAGATCAGAGGAGTGAGGTTTACATGCACAGCTCTTACTGGCCTACGACACTCACCCCCCTAAACCTCACTCCCATCCAGGTCATGGCACCACATGTAACCAGTTCTACTCAACCGGCTCCGAGCGGGACGCCAACCATGGTCTCTGGCGTGGGAGTCGGGCACTCTAACAAGGAGGCTAAAGCAACTACGTCAACTAATTCTACTTACCCGAACCCTAATACCTAACCGTCTACTAACACTCTACATCAGTCTACTAATACTCTAATGAGAGTTAGTTTACATGTATTTGCAAAGTTACATATAGTTAGTAGAATGTCTAAAGTGGAGCATCGGGGGAAAAAAGTAACCTAACTATTCCTTTAATTCCAAAGTCAACTAAAGAATATCCAATGAGAAAATGAACTTTGTGGTTATCGGGACGCCAGATGCTTGTGTTGTGGGAAACTCCGAAGCCTCGAGGGGAACTTTGGGAAGTTACAGCATGTCATCACATCGGCCAACATGAGAACAAATAAAGCAATGAGAAACAGAATAAGGACTGTGTGTATGTTTGTGTATGTGTAAGAGCGATCCATCAGCGGACAGCTCATTATGCTCCGAATTCACCAACAGCTCCAGTAGGGTGTGAAAGCGAAAGAGCGAGACAGACAGAAAAGGACAAAAATCCCCAGTTTAGCTTCATAGATGATCCGTGATATTAGTATGTGTCTCGGATATCTCGGGAAGTTCCCATATGATTACAGCACACAGATGTATGTGTATATGTGTCTTATGGAGCATATGGGAAGCATTGCATGGCTCTTCTCCAGTTTCGTATTCAAAAATCCACCATATCACTGCATGAATCAAGAGATTAGCTTGCTCGTTCGCTTTTGCGCATGTGTGATTTCAACGCACACATTGCTGAAACGCTGCAACCGTTCACCCCTGATTCTGTCCCGTATCATGTTGCACATAACACATCATCATGAGCATCAGTGCAAAAAGACTGACAGGAAGTGGACATACAGACAGAGGCTAATGCATTTATAATGAAGGGTTGTTCTGGTGCCATGGCCGCAGAAGGAATGACAGAATCGGAAAAAGAGAAACGGAGCATTGAATGTAAAGCTAAAGAGAGAGCAAATGTTTCGAAGAATGCACAAATAAACCTTAATCTTGGAAAACAGGATTTTACTTGCTGTTTTGCAATGTAAGATTTGACATTCTGTGTAATCTTACTCATTCACAACTTTGTAAATGCAATCTGTTTAAAAAAAAAAAATATGTCATAGTTATGAATTGGTCAAAAGTTACAGGAACTCTGAACTGTGCTGGTACACAGATTGCTCTTTTCCACCAGAATAGTGAAGCCAGAGCCTTTTCTTGGCCAGGCGAACTGGAGTGACTTGTGGAACGGATGGTGACACAGCGTTGCTATGTGTTGTTTACCTGACTATAAACAGTTTAAAAACAAACAGTGCGCATCCCCATGTTTGCGCAGGCAGTGCACCACTTCTGTATGCCGTTCACAGTATGAGAAATCCTCCCCCAGGAATGGGCTTTAGAACCCAAGTCGTAATGCCTGATCAAAAGTTGTTATTGCGCATTTTAAATTATATAAATCATAACATAATTTTGCAGGAATTATAATAAGGCACTAAAAATACTACCCATTAAAAGTCTGTTGAACCAATGGGATCACTCTGGGTCCTAAAGGAGACCCGATTCCTGGGGGGGACTCGATTTCTCACCACACCGGGAGTGATTCTAGCATATCAGCAGCTCGCACGGAACTCTAATCTAAAACTAATCTGTCCTTTTTGTTGATATATTGAAACTGAAGCCATTGATTCACTCGCTCTCATGCACAGATTTATATAATTAGATATAAAGAGCAATGTAGTGCAACGTTATTACATTGCTCAACGAGATTGCCATAGACAGCAGCAGCATTTCTCCTCCCCTCGGCCACGTTTGAGAACAGCAAGTTTTTAGGGCTGGAGTTTGTGGCCCGCAACCCCATTTTTCTGCAGTGGGAATGCATGAAACGGTTCAAGAACAGACAAAGGCATGGAACTATGTCAGTGGAAAAGGGGTACAAGTCTTAAAGGCAAAGTATCAAAAAAAGCTTGTTTAAAGGTGCCATCGAATTGAAAATTGAATTTACCTCGGCATAGTTGAATAACAAGAGTTCAGTACATGTAAATGACATGCTGCATGACGAACACTTTGTAAAGATCCATTTTGAGGGTTATATTAGCTGTGTAAACTGTTTATGCAATGATAGAGTCAAGAGCTCGGGAGGGGGTGGAGAGCGCGATTTAAAGGGGCCGCAGCCTGAATCGGCGCATTTCTAATTATGCCTCAAAATAGACAGTTAAAAAAATTAATTAAAAAAAATCTATGGGGTATTTTGAGCTGAAACTTCACAGACACATTCAGGGGACACCTGAGACTTATATTATAACTTGTAAAAAAATGTTCGATGGCACCTTTAAAGGATCTGAGAGACTAGATTAAAACTAAAATATGAGTTTTTGGAGTAAGAAACTTTGGCTAACTCGATCAATGGATTTCAAGGCCAAAATGTAACATTACAACAGTAGAATATGAGAGCGAGAAAACAGATTAAAAAACACAGCGTGAAGTTATTGAAAAATGCATGAATTTAGCATATGTTTTCTCTCTTTCTCTTCTTTTATCTAAAGCAGTAAAATCACAAGAAGGCAGAAAATCCCTCCTCCTGTTTGACACTTGACACCGTCATTCAGACCACAGATAGGGTGAAGAGGGTTCTGCTGATAACAGACGGTCTTACGACATAGAGATTTGTTTATAGGAGGGCTGCAATTGGGGCAAAGCCTGTGTGTCTTGTATCAGAGAATATTACAGGCAGAATGGGTTTACACGTATCGTGAGACTCACCCTACGACGATCGTCTGCCCATTACAGGGTAAAGTAATCTAAGCGCATATGTGTGTATGGAAAGGCGAATCCACTCGTGTGGTCTGGCATCTGTTTGAGTGGAAACAAGTCAGTTTGAACCTCATAGCAGTGGAATCGTCTATCAGACATCCTGCACAGAGGCTTTTGAGACACACATTTTACTGTTGGGCTGATTACAGACCCAAAACCAACAACAGCAACATGTCCAGAGTCACATTCAATCAGGAAACTGTTAAAATCGCCCTCAACAAGAGGAACATGAACGTGATAGGTCCAATGGGCACATATTCACACACAACACACGGGGTCAAAAGGTGATAGAAAGCGTGTTAGATCTCATAGGCTGAACAAACAGTGCTGCAGATAATCTGACAACAGAGGAAAGACTGAAAGAGAGAGGGAAAAAAACAGGAATGTTGTTGTGGCTCAGACTAGCAGGCAGCCAGCATTTATTCATATGGGCCGACTCCTGAGACCGGGCGTAAGGGATGCCTGAGACAGCATGGTAAAAAATGTACACCGCCTGTCAAATCCGTGACTGACCACAGACTGTCCAGTCGCTGATCTGCTGGAGTTTTGAGATACCGCAGACCAGCGGCGTACCGCAAATCTTTGAGGCCCTTCTGTGAACCGTGAGACCAGGCCCCGTCCACAAGCAGTGACATCATACACAACTGTTTTTATATATATAGGTGAAACAATATCACCTCTGGACACAGACAGTAATGTTTTTGGGGTGATTTTGCCCTCTCTTCAATACTTGTCTATTGCTATGGCATCTCTGTTGAAGAGTAATTAGCTGGTGAAGTGGATTTTCTTATTGTAGAGTTAACGAACGTTATCATGAGCATTGTAATGTTTGAAGAGGATGTCATTACAAATGTCCGTAGAGTGGGAAGATTGTAAAATGAGCGGCTCATTCATAAATTCGTAAGATCTTACCTTCATGCTGTGGAAACACAAAACGAAGATTGAACACAATGAGTGCAGCGCTGAAAAGGGGCGGGGCTACATTATATAGTGTTTTTGTGAAAAAAAAAATCAAATAGATAATTTAATGATAGTATAATAATGGTGTAAAATTTCAGGGACTGTCACACATTTACTAAAGAAAATTCACTGAAGCTCTGGTTAAAAAGAAGCTTCAACTGAGTGTTTTCCCTCCCTCTTTTCTCCTCAATTCCACAGGTGTTGTTTTTCGGTCTCGGCACTGGTTTGCTCATAAAAATGATTTATAAAGACGAGCTTTTAACTCGAAGATGAAAAAAAAGGAGTTTGCTTTATTCCAGAGACCCACTTACTGGCACCGTGGGCTGGGTTACAAGTAGTGAGGGCCCACCTGGTTTAGTGGGATTTGAGACTTTTAAAGAGGACATATTCCACACTTTTGTAGCATTTTATGCCTTTAAGTCCACTTATATTGTTAGTCAAGGTTTCTTGCTCCAGTTTCTTAGCTGAACAGCCAGGTAGTTTTCAAGCATAAACAGCTGTGCTCAAAATTCCCCTAAAAGAGCTTAGGCTGGTTTAAGCAAGTTTTCCATCAGAATTAGAAATAAACAGGTAATTTAGATTTAAACAGTCATGATAAACAGGGTTGCCGTGTCAATGGTTTGACTCTGCTAAAGAGCTCATTTATCATGTGATGACATTAGAGCGATATTATGGGCTGGAAGCATGAGTGTATTATCAGATGCACATAACACTGGCGAGTCGGCCGGTCGGTCGCCCTCACCCAAGTACTCTGGAAATTGGAATTCCTTGTAGCTCTTAAATCCATCCCTCCCTCTTTCCTGCACTCTCATTCCTGATGACAGGCCTCTCTGGCTGCGCTCTCCAGCACTTATTCCAAGGAAATGTAAAATGGAAAGTTTTACTGTGGCATTATGAGAGTGTTTTCACGTTTAAAGTGTCTTCACTTCTGACTATAACCAGCGAGCAGGGCAGGGTTATGACAAGCTGTGTTTTGTCTGCGTAATACGGTTACATAACGTCTCTCACAGTTATGGGAGGATTGTGAGAGGGAGACAAAGCCAAACATCAGGGAGGAGCCGTTCGATTCTCATCTGTTTTGGGCCGGAGTCACAGCGCTGTTTGAAGGCCCTTTGAAGACGAGAGGCGGCAGGATGCGGAGAAAGAGACGAGGGCAGGTGGGCCGGCTCCAGGGGTGCGTGGAGGTCAGGAGGGTCTGAGGGCTTTTATGAGAATAATCTGCTTTAGACGTTTCTCGGCGCTGCCATGGAGAGACAGACTCAGACCACAGAAATCACTTACAGCATGAGACATCGGCCATTCACAGGACTAACGTGAGAACTAAAGGACTTATACTTCAAGTTAGAACTGTAAGAAGAGAAGAGAATAGCTGAGAAGAGACGAGATGAGACAAGAAGACAAGCCGAGCTGAGAAGTGGCTAGAAGAGATGATAAGAGACAAAAAAAGATGAGACCAGATGAGAAGGGTAGAGACAAGACGAGAAGAGAAGAGAAGAGAAGAGAAGAGAAGAGAAGAGAAGAGAAGAGAAGAGAAGAGAAGAGAAGAGATAAGCCAAGCCGAGGAGTAACTAGAAGAGATGAGACAAAAAAGATGAGACGAGAAGAGACGAGACGAGCCGAGCCAAGAAGTGACCAGAAGAAATGAGACAAAAAGATAAGGCGACGAGAGACGAGATGAGATGAGATGAGAAGAGACGAGACAAGAAGACACAAGCCAAGCCGAGTCAAGAGGTGACTAGAAGAGATGAGACAAAAAGATAAGGTGACGAGAGACGAGATGAGATGAGACGAGAAGAGACGAGCCGAGCTGAGCCAAGCCGAGCCAAGAAGTGACTAGAAGAGATGAGACAAAAAAGATCAGGCGACGAGAGATGAGGCGAGATGAGATGAGATGAGACGAGACGAGACAAGAAGACACAAGCCAAGCCAAGCCGAGCCAAGAGGTGACTAGAAGTGATAAGAGACAAAAAAGATAAGGCGACAAGAGACGAGACGAGAAGAGACGAGAAGACTAGACACGACACAGCACGAGACGAGATGAGCCAAGGAGTGACTAGAAGAGATACTGAGACAAAAAAGATGAGACGAGAAGAGACGAGATAAGAAGACACAAGCCGAGCCAAGCCAAGAAGTGACTAGAAGAGATGAGACAAAAAGATAAGGCGACGAGAGACGAGATGAGAAGAGACGAGACAAGAAGACACAAGCCAAGCCAAGCCGAGCCAAGAGGTGACTAGAAGAGATGAGACAAAAAGATAAGGTGACGAGAGACGAGATGAGATGAGATGAGACAAGATGAGACGAGAAGAGCCGAGCCGAGCCGAGCCGAGCCAAGAAGTGACTAGAAGAGATGAGACAAAAAAGATCAGGCGACAAGAGACGAGACGAGAAGAGACGAGAAGACTAGACACGACACAACACGAGACAAGATGAGCCGAGACGAGATGAGCCAAGGAGTGACTAGAAGAGATACTGAGACAAAAAAGATGAGACGAGAAGAGAAGAGACGAGAAGAGACGAGATGAGATGAGATAAGAAGACACAAGCCAAGCCAAGAAGTGACTAGAAGAGATAAGAGACAAAAAAGATAAGACGAGAAGAGAAGAGAAGAGAAGAGAAGAGAAGAGAAGAGAAGAGAAGAGAAGAGAAGAGAAGAGAAGAGAAGAGAAGAGAAGAGAAGAGAAGAGAAGAGAAGAGAAGACATGAAATGAGATGAGTAACTCTATAAACTTTTAACCTTATAAGTGTCATTATAAGTGGACTTAACACTACGACAGTGCAGAACATGGCCACTTTAAAGTCTTGAAGCCCACTGAGCTGTATTGGAGTAAAGGAGAGAGTCCTGCTGTGAAGACATTAAACACATGTAGGGTAATTAGAGGTTTGCTGGAGGTCTCAGAAAGACAGACGACACAGTCTGAGTTATGAGCAGCAGCGTTCATAATGACACGTCTGAGGACGCAGCCCTCATTTTCATCAATCTAATCACAGAGAAGAGCATGTGTGTGTGTGAGTGTGTGTTGGGCGGGCAGATCTAACAGCACGGTGAGCCGGAGGAATGTCTTTGATGTCATGGATGGAGTATGCAGGGCAAAGTCATAACAGTCATTTTTTAGAGGGAAAATTGCACAGGGGCTCCATCGACATCAACCCCTGAACAACAGCATGAAGTCAGTCCAAGCAGCAGCTTTACTGCCCGGAGAGATCAACCGCCAGGAGATGAGCTGTCATCATCACAAAAACACATTGAAACAACACAAAAGAAGCGACAAAAATACCTGACAGCACTGAAAGGCATTCCAGAGCCTGAGTGTCGCTTCTAATCCTTAGATATTTCACACTTGTGTGTTATGCTGGAGCGTGATCTCAACAACACACGCAAAGTCCGAGGAATGATCATAACATTCATGAATCGCATTACGTGACATAAAGAATTACGGAGATGATTGTCTCTTACAAATTTAGATTGTCAGAATGTAAGTGATTTGAAGAAACCTCTAAGTTTAAGTATTACACTTTAGCATGCAACTCATCGACAAACGGTGGAGGCAACAACATAACTATACAGCAACATGCTAACAGCTACTTCAAACACTTTAGTAATAAATAAAGATGCTTATAACCGGAAAACATTAGAAGCTGCTTAACTGAACAGTGACATGCCAATTCTAGAAACCATTGAGCAAGATGCTAACGCATGCTCAGAGCACCTTAGCAACTGCTTAACTGTACAGTGACATGCTAACAGACACTTCAAACTCCCTAACAAACACATAACTGTACAGCAACATGTTATCAACTACTTAAAGCACTTTTAAAACTACTTAACCATACATAAAGATGGTAACGACAACTTAGAAAATCTTAGCAGCAGCATAACTGTACAGTGACATGTTAACTCTAGGAACCATTCAGTAAGATGCTAACGCATGCTCAGAACAATTTAGCAAGTACTTAACTATACAGTGACTTGCTAACAGACACTTCAAACTCTCTAGCAAACTCACATAACTGTACAGCTACATGCTAAAAACTACTTAAAACATACTAATACTGCTTAACCACACAGAAAGATGCTAATGACAACTCAAAACATCTTAGCAACCATCTAACTGTACAGCAAAAATGCTAACACACACTGAAAACTTCCTAGCAACCACATAAGTGCTAGGAAGTTTTCAGGGTGCTAACTACCAAAACACCCTAAGAACCACTTAATCATATAGAAAGATGCTAACAATGCTAACCACTTAGAAAACCTTAGCACCTGCATAACCGTACAGTGACATGCTAACAGACACTCAAAACCCCCAAACAACCTGCATAACTGTACAGTGACATGCTAACAGAAACTTTAAATTCCCTAGCAATCACATAAGTGTACAGCTACATGCTAAAAACTACTTAAAGCACCCTAATACCGCTTAAACACACAGCAAAATGCTAAACATCTTAGCAACCATCTAACTGTACAGCAAACATGCTAACACGCAATGAAAATTTCCTAGCAACAACATAACAATACAGCTGTATAATAATGTGATTGCTAGGAAGATTTCAGCATGCTAACAACTACCAAAAACACCATAAGAACCACTTAATCATATAAAAAGATGCTAACAACACTCCACATTAACAATTGTATAACTGTACAGTGACATGCTAACAGACCCTCAAACTCTGTAGCAAACAACAACATGCTAACAGCTAACACTCAGCAAGGAACCAATTAACTACAGCAAGATGCTAATGCGTGCTCAGAACATCATAGCAACTGCAGAACTGTAGAGTGACATGCTAACAGACACTCAAAAACCCCAACCAAACTGTACAACAACATGCTAACAATTTCTTTGAACACCCTTGGAACCAATTAACCATACAGCAAGATGCAAATGCATGCTCAGAACATCTTAATGACTGCATAAATGTACAGCGACATGCTAACAGACACTCAAAACTCCCTAACAAACCACATAACTATAAAGCAACATGCTAACAACCTTCTAGGAACCACCTAACTAACAGACACTCAAAACTCCCTAGCAAACCACATAACTGTAAAGCAACAGGCTAACAACACTCTACGACCCTCTTAATCATACAGAAAATATTAATAACCACTTAGAAAACCTTAGCACCTGCATAACTGTACAGTGACAGGCTAAAAGACACTCAGAAATCTCTAGGAATCACTTAACCATGTAGCAATATGCTAACGACCACTCAGAACACCTTTGCAATCATATAATTGTACAGCAAAGTGCTAACACACACTAAAAAACTCTCTAGCAAACCCATAACTATACAGCAACATAATAACAACTGCTCAAAAAACTCATAGGAACAGCTTAATCTAGAAAAATGCTTAGCAACTGCATAATTGCATGGCGTAATTCCACTTGCTAACAGATCATTATGTGTTTGTTTGTGTGTCAAGGTGTGTTCTTCGCTATTGTGCTGCTGAGGTGTGGAAAACAGAAGAGTTGACAAAGCTCAGGAAGTCACCGGTTACAGATTCCAGCGCACTTTGACAGAAACCTCACACACACACGCTACATTCCCTGTCGGCCTTACAGGACACTAAACTACATGTGTGAATGTCTGCACTGATTAATTGAAATGCCTAAAGGGTTCGTTTTCAGGGAATAATGACTTAAATATCAGTCTTTACCTCACACAAATCTATCATATGGAAATATATGACATGTAATATTAAGGTAAAGTTATATGGACTATTTTACAAGTCTTTTTGGTCATTTTTGGAGCCTGACAGCCCCTGGTCAATGTTTACTTTGTCTGTAAGGAAAAGAACACCCGGTACATCTCCTTTTGTGTTCCACAAATGAAAGAGATTCATACTGGTTTAGAAAGACATGTGGGTGAGTAAATGATGACAGAACTTTCATTTTTGAGTGAACTGTCCCTTTAAGACATTTCAACACCAGTGTGTGTGTGTGTGTGTGTGTGTGTGTGTGTGTGTGTGAGGAGAGAGGCACCTGGGTGACCTCCATTGCATTAAGAAACACACCATTACAACAACAAACAGGTGTTGAGTTTCCGCCCCGCAGTGTCGGATCGCACAGGAAATGGGTGTTCGTCCTCGGTTCACCGTAAGTCGGAGCATTCATGCACAGGAGGGAGGATTCCGTTTTTATTACTTACGGAGATGTGCAATTACAGAGATTATGGGATTAGGACGGAGATCTGCCTGTCTGGAGGTGTGTGTGTGTGTGTGTGTTGTATTAACATAGATCATGGGTGAGGGCAACCTGATTACTTCTGTGACACACACACACATACACACAAACACTAGCTGAGAGCTGCTGTCATGGGATTTCATTGGCAATTTTCTTGGGATCATGGGAAAACGATCAATAAGAGAAATGCAGAGGAAACTTTGTGATTCTTTTCTAAAATGCTAAAGAGATTACTGGGGTCTCTTTTTCAGTAGAAAAATCCATTTAATATCATTGCTGTCGAAGGAAACCCAATTGAGATATTAAAGAGTAAATCAGTATAAGTAGATCTCATTTATGACTGTCCTGTGGGAATAGACATCTACTTTACATGGATATATGCCTACAAATAAACAAACATCAGCTCCAAACAAATCACAGGCTAGTCTTAGAGGTCATGACCTTTTCCAAAGTCTTGTCTCGTCTTTCAGAAGCTCTCACTCCCTTTCACACAACACCACTAGAATGGAAACTCAAGCTTCACAGACATTCACAAAGTATAGATTTTTATATAAATACACAAAGCTAATTACAATTAAAGTTTAACCATAATCTACGGAAGAGGATTAGGGCCAAGCAATAATAAAAAAATAAAACCATCTCGAGATTAAAGTTGTTAAATCTGGAGAAAAAAATCTTTAAATTTCGAGAAAAAAGTCGAGATAAAATGTTGAGAATAAACTCGTTAAATTACGAGAAAAAAGTCGTTAAATTACGAGAACAAATTCGTTAAATTACAAATTTGTTCTCATAATTTAACAACTTTTTTTCTCAAAATTTAACAACTTTTTTCTCGTAATTTAATGACTTTATTCTCAACATTTTATCTCGACTTTTTTCTCGAAATTTAACGACATTTTTCTCATAATTTAACGAATTTGTTCTCATAATTTAACAACTTTTTTCTCATAATTTAATGACTTTATTCTCAACATTTTATCTCGACTTTTTTCTCGAAATTTAACGAAATTTTTCTCATAATTTAACGAATTTGTTCTCGTAATTTAACGACTTTTTTCTCGTAATTTAACGAAATTTTTCTCATAATTTAACGAATTTGTTCTCGTAATTTAACGACTTTTTTCTCGTAATTTAATGACTTTATTCTCATAATTTAATGACTTTATTCTCAACATTTTATCTCGACTTTTTCTCGAAATTTAACGAGTTTTTCTCGTAATTTAATGAGTTTATTCTCAACATTTTATCTCGACTTTTTTCTCAAAATTTAACAACTTTAATCTTGAGATGGTTTTATTTTTTTATTATTGCTTGGCCCTAATCCTCTTCCGTAATAATCTTACTTCAAAAAAAAAAAAAAATGTTTTTTGAATTTTTACAAAAAATAAACAACATGTACTTTAAGTAAACAGATGTTTTTTGCCCCAAAATGAGATTATTTTCAGATTTAGCTGACTTCTGTGGACATTTGTGGACTGAGTGATATATAGATTACTCACAATACATGTTCACCATGATTTTGTTGGTGAAATAAAATTAAAATAGTAAGCAAAGAAGGCAAAAAAAAATGATATTGACATATATTGCTTATCATTATGTACCCTGATATTAATGTATATACATTAAAATAATTTAATATGAAACATCTAGTTAAAGTCTGTGTGGAAAATATATCCACATTATTTTTTAACTGTATTTAACTTTCTGCATTGAATTTTGAACATTTTCAATCTACTTGACAACAATGACCATTTGAAGACTTCAGATGCAAAAGCCTCTACGTGCCATGTGAAATTTTCTTCTAAAATTAGCATTTTTATCAAGCTTGCATGTTTAGGGTCAGTAATTTCATTCTAATGGCAATTAATAAGTCCTTTTCATTGCCATTAGAGTGAAATTACTTACCCTAAATATGCAAGCTTGATAAAAATGCTCATTTTAGAAGAAAATTTCAGATGGCACTTGGAGGCTTTTGTATCTGAAGTCTTCATTTCTAACTATGGTTTCCTGATTTTAAAAAAAGCCCATATTAAGCAAATACAACATGACATACATCAAACAATCCCAAATACCCAGAAAATGATGAAATATTCATTTTTTAGACATTGGCCAAACCCTACTCTCAAGTATTTCACACCATTCACACACACACACACACACACACACACACACACAAACTTTGCTCAAGCTCGAAAAACTCTCAAAGTGTAAACACTCCCAAATCCTCCCTTTAACCTTTGACCTCTTCCTCTTTCCCCGTCATACCGCTCATCACTCTCGGTTTGGAAATGGACTCAGCCTCCCTGAGGTGTAAAAAGTGTTTTCCTGTAAGTCAGCTGGATTTAAAACTCTTGATATGACTGAACAACCCACTGAAACCACATCAAACAGACATGCGCTTCCCTTAAAAGACCAAAACCATCCAACCGGAGACCGCCGATGACTTTGGGTTCACCCTGGAGTGTGAGACAAAGCCAGGAACCGCCAGTCTATGATTCATCTCCTACCAAAGAAACTTTGAAAAAATACTACCTGGATTAATTTCAGCACTTCATTTCAGTGCAATTAAAACAACTAAGGGAAAACAAGACGTACTAATTTTCAGAAGCATAATTCTTCCTGCAGCAGACATGAAGTGTCTTTTTGACACCTGTTTTTAGCTGGAGGCGTATGACCTCAGCCCTGAGAGACGTGCATGAAAAAACCAGCATCGGTGCATCAGGCCTGTCTGCAGACACATACTCATACTCATAAAAGAGACGGGTCTTTGATTTCCAGCTATAATTAACAACCATATTTTATCAGCTCACAGTCATCCAGACCTGCATGAGGCTTTTAACAGAGAGATAAAGTCACCGAGAGAATGTGCATTAGAGTTCTGAGTTGATATTGCATGCTGAGAGGCTTGATAACATTGTTGTGTCTGGATAGAGTCAAATTGTAGTGCTGTTTAATAGAGCTTCTTATTGAGGGTTGCAAATTGACTTCTATGGGAATGGTGCATCATAAGGACAGAGTAACACTCTGTCAAAACCCGAGACTTTACGTATGCAAGTTAAGAAAAAGACGAGGTGTAGAAGGAATATACTGTGAATGAGTCCTCAATGGGAAGGTTAGACGCGTTTCACCTCTGGGCTGTTACTATGCAGACTTTGCGGTAGAGCGTGAGGAAGAGAGAGAGAGAGAGAGAGAAAGTTGTCTGCAGCCCGCTGGCCTACTCTAAATGTTGCATAACAAATGCGCTCGCTGCGTTCCCTGTTTAGCTTGTTAGCCCGGAGACGCGTGACAACACAGAGACGCTGCCTCCTGCCCTCCACCTCTCGAAAACAGCAGAGGACCAATAACAGCTGGATGAGAACAGAATGATGCAAACGGACAAGGTGTTTGTTGTCATTCTCCCCCATCAGGCGATTCAGCCCTCCCAAAAAAACAGTGCAACCGGTGCGCGTGAGATCGGGGAAACTCGTGCGGCGCGTAAGGAAGCGTGCGATGCATAATACATGTGGAGTCTCCAGTCACACCCTACATAAGAGCTGCATTAAACCACCACATGCTTCTGCCCCACGCCATCATATATAATGCAACAAATCTGAGGTGAAAAACACACTGAAGCACAGCAGGGATTTGCTCGCCGTGTCTAAGACTTCAATGCAAAAGCACAGAAAGGTGATTGCAGTAGGGAATGAAATTCAGCATTTATTTATATAATATATGAGCACTTCAGGTTTTATTAATATATAATATATCTATTTTTCAATGGAAACATCTTTTTTTTTT